>NC_090266.1:948546904-948849324 GCF_040414725.1 Anabrus simplex | reverse complement strand
TTGATCCAATCATGTCTTTTAACTTTCCAATCAATACTTCCCTGTTTAGTGAGTCGAACGCCTTCCTGTAATCAAGAAATACAAGAAGTATTTTCCTTTTCGGTGCCTCAGAGCTTTTTCTATTTCCTCCATTAAGTATTTGACGGCATGTATTGTGTTTGTACCACGTACAAAACCAAACTGGCATTCAGGAATATTAGATGAAGTCTCCAGTTTTGACGCTAGTATTTTTTAGTATATCTTGAAGATATTATTTTCTAATGTGGTTCCCCTGTATGAGTTTGGGTGGCCTGTATCCCCCTTCCCTTTGTATAGTATCTAGATGGATGATTTTTCTCCAGCACTCTGGTACTGTTCCAGATCTGAGGCTTTCGTTTAGCAATTTTGTCCATACGGGTATCATTATCTCTTGTGACTGTTTTGGATGTTCCATGTGTGTATGGTCTGGACCTGAAGCCTTTTTGTTTTCTGACTTACTTATCCTCTCTGCGATTTCTGCGGGTGTTATTTGTATTATTTGTACCGATTGCTGTATTGCGGGCCTTCCGTCCATTTTAAACGCACATATTTTGTTCTCCTGGTTCAATACCGTTTTGAAGTGTGTCTCCCATCTGTCCATTGTGGTTTCCTTTGGTCTTACAGCAATTTTCCTTTTGAGTGGCAGGAAGGGGCCCAATTTAGCTTCTTCCGCTAATCATTTTGCCTCTGTTTCCAAGTAGTGGGATTTCTTCAGTGCCGAGTTCCTATAGTCCCTCCGGTGTGTGGCGTATTCTTGTAGCTCTCTTTCTGAGCCCCTGACCCTTACCTCACGTAAAAAAATAACAATTTGAGGATACGTTTATATTATAATGTAGATGCTCACTAAGGGAGGAATTTTTGATATTCGGCCGCTAAGGGGGTGAATTTTTAAAATGAGTGTGTCCATATCTCAAAAACTTCACAGTTTGAAGACATGAAAATTGGTATTTGGAATCTACTTTAAAAATAAGGAAACATATATTTTTTTGTTTTCGGAAAATCCTTTTAAGAGGGGTGCAAAAAGGTGAAACAGGGGTTGAATACCTTTTACGAGGATACTTATATCTCAAAAACGGAATATAATACAGTATTGAGAATTGGTATTCGGAGTCTCTTTTAAAAACAAAGAAACGCGTATTTTTTATTTTGGAATATCTACTTGAACCGAAATACTCTTCACTGTGATGTCAGTCTCTCTTCCAATCAACAACACGCCGGCGTTCAAGAAAATCTCCAGCTAGCTATGCCACACAACTCAGGGATTATCCTATTTCAAACTAAAATGTTGTATTTTCCTTTTTTAACGTGAATCCGACTGAGATACGCACCTCGAATATATCCATCATGTTTGCCTGACTAACAGGTCAATAATTCAAAATACGATCAATCTTAAATTCCATTATTTCCATATGAAATTAACTTAAATTATTCTTATATCCTATAAATAATATTAATAAGTTAAATTCTTAAATACTAATTTTATTCAAAAATTATTTTTGTATTAATAAGCTGTTATTTAAATGATTCTTATGTACATGTAGGTATCTCATCAAAAATATAAAAAAATATTGACTTGAAGATATTACTCTCATTATTGGTTTACATTTCATTCACATTATTAGTATTTTTTTTAACATCCACGGTCTCGTCTATTCTGATAATCAATTGTGAAGTGGAATCGGGAAACGGTACAAGTGCCATAAAATGAAAAATGCGGTTTTTTCACTAAAATTGATCTATGTGCCGTTGCCAATAATATGGAAAAGGATGTAAGTTGAACCAACCTCCCTTTTGTAGTTCAAACTCTTTCCGAAGGATAGAGCCTGATACAAGTCCAACGGCATTTTTGTAGGGAGTGATACAAGTGCCAGCCAGAAATTGTCACGAAAGCCACGGCAGCTGGGTTGTAACCAATCTTCTTAAAATAGTTGCTTACTTCCTTCTTGATTTCCTCAAAACGAGCCTCACTGTAAGGGGGCTTAGTAGAGACCATTTTTGTTTACATCTACAATCAGCTGCTTGACACCCAGGGTGAAAGCAAACAGAGCATATTCACGGGTTTGACCGTTCTTCGAGATACAAGTTTCGAATTCACCCATACCAGCTGCTACAATCAGTGCAGCACCGTCAGCCTACGAAGTATCCGTAATCACGTTCTTGATGAAATCTCTGTGTCCAGGAGCGACAATAATTGTAACATAATATTTACTAGTTTCGAACTTCCACAGAGCAATATCGATTATAATACCACGTTCACGCTCAGCCTTCAGTTGTCCAACACCCAGGCATATTTGAAGGAACCTTTGTGTAAGAAATGTTATGAATGAACAATATTAGACCTACTTCGCTGTCTCATATATTTGTCATCAGTTGCATAATATAGTACGTTCTTTAATAAATGCCGTTCAGTGTAATAATATTCATTGTTGATATCGTGCTCCGTGCTCCTCACACTTGTATCACTTTCTAAAGACATTTCGCATGGCACCTATATCCTTCCCGAAAACTGTACATTTGTTGCACTTATGTGTCTCAATGAGCAGGACTGTACTACACTGTTCTATATCATTATCTTTCTTTTAACCTAAATGATACCTTGAAATTGTCAAAATGTAGTAAAACATATCAGTTTCAACGTAATATAGTTTTCTTTAATTTCCCACGATTTTTTTTTTTTATTTTTTATTTTTGGCATATATATCGCCCCCCAGCTCCACTCCAGAATTATCTTCCTCAATTTCTCTGGGGAATTATATTATTTCAGGAAGCTCTCCTGACCTGACATGGATTTCCTCCTATATCTCCTCAGTCTCATATATAAAAGAATTAAAATGATCAGTCCACTAAACTACCATAAAAATAATTCTATGATTCCTTTGGCTACTTCAAAATTAATGAACTGTTATATTAAGAATGAACTAACATGAAATTATCTGAGAATAGGACTCTCAAATTCTCCTTAAATATCAAATTCTAACTTGTTATTAACTTTTATCAAGATCTTGAATAATTACATAATATTATGTCCTACATATGTACGTAATTATTAAAAGGTTTGTTCGGCCTTGTATTTAAAGAATGCTTCTTTTTGGTGTCTCATCCTAACATTATTTCATTTTTGTAACTGTATCATTAATAACGTAGATGGAGTAAGCAATGTTTCACATGTGTAGCTTTCAATTGCTACCTAGGCTGATATACCAATGAACATAAAAAAAAATATATATATATACCTATATATGTTTGATCATACTTGGACATATACAAAATATTCCCTAAGAAATATGTAATAATTGTTCAATAAAATCTCAACAAGTTTATGTCTAGGTCAAATAAAGGTCGAAATGCTTTATAAATCCAATCATTGAGTGCTAATGGTCAAGGGCTACCGTTGATGAAACTTTCACACTCGCAAATAGCAATAACATAACAGTATGAAGACACTACTGTCAATGATTTACTGTCCCCACTTAAGTCATTTTAAATATTGAGTAACATGTAAAATTTTCTTAGAAAATGCCATCATTATACTCTACTATAGGTTATCTAGGGTTATTTTTGAGGATCGTACGTTATTACCAATCTGCAAGTTCACTAACCAAATGTCAATAACTCAAATAATAAGACAAGCCATGTTACATATCCCTATATGCGTCAAATATATCCTGATCCATAGCTGCTTGAAATAAACGGACATCAATTCCTTATTCGTCGTCGTATTAATCACAATTCCACGCCTAATATCTCAATGCATATATTATTTATAACATTGACAAGTCTTACCTCAATATTCCCGACGTATATGAGCTCACCGTAAATATAAACATCATTAATTCTTTTCAAAGTACCGCTCAATTCACTATATTCAATATCTCACCAGAATTCACATTATATGGATCAACAACTATCATTTATATAGACGCATACTTCTCTCATTAAAGTATGAAGATACTAGGCCTGTACCAATTTACATTAGGTAAAAGTTGACGTCGTATCCGTACGTTAACCTATAATTCAATATACTATATATTCTCGTTTGAAATATCTCATTTCACATTATGTACGGCAATATTCTTTGAAAGAAAACTAAACATTGCAAGCAAAGCACATCATTTGCGAGTGTTATCTTTCCTACACATGGGAGTGTTTATTAGTTTTGGAAGATTACCTAAATCCATCAGTTAAACATCAACATTGGTACATTCGCGCTGAAACTCGATATTGAGATCACCTCTCGAAGATATATCGACCTAGCTCTCGTACAATCACCATCGACAACTTGATATCACCATATAACTACAATTTAAGAAAAGAAATTTGTGAAACTTAACTTAATCCATCTGCGTTTCTGGACTGGGATGGCTGCTTCCTGGTTCTCCTAGGACGTTCATCTCCGGGTTATCGCTGCATCATGACCGGGCTGCGGCCACGATCCTCGGGTCCGTAGGAATGGTTGGCGGGTTACCGTCAGACTCTCGTCCCATCTTCAGTTTAGCCGGTCATCACGTAGCTCTCGAAGACATGCATAGAACACATATTTGAAGACATCATTAGCTTCCTTAAACTATACTTAAGTTGAGCAGAGTAGGTTATGTGACAAACGTCAATATTATAATTTGAATGATCTTAAGAGGTATCTTAAGTGTTGCTGTGTCTTCACTAGACACATTAATTGATCGATTTTCGCTAGTTTATTCGGAACCTGCGCTTCACTATTTTCTTTGTTTATTCTTTTTTTTTTTTTTTGATACTCTGCTTGAGATTTCCGTTACGACTACGAAAAATATATTCTTCTGTTCTAGTTGCCTATCAATTCATACGTAAATATCTTCCTGGCGACTTCATGCGATGTTCACCCGTTCTTATTGTTGTTTCTTCCAATTAAAAGTCACTGCATTCATTTAAATCACGGCCATTTGGATTCCACATGTCTGCACTTTCTTCTAAGATATTCATGGCCTATTTAATTCTGCACGCCTGTATATTACAAGTCGTATTTTCTGCCGCATGATTTCCGACACTTAATCGCTATTCAGGCAAAACGACGATTTTAACACCATGATTCAAAATTATCAGGGCAATGAAATGGTACATTTTTCTTCCCTGCTACGGACAAATAAATGTACTGCTCGCAGTATATTTATTTCCATTTCATTTTTGTATATAAATGGAGCTTTCATTGACCTGTTTATATTATAGTGTCCTGCATAGTTCTAATGAAGCATTCTACATTCTATTCTCGGTCTTCTTCATAATTGACAAGTTTGGGTTTTCGTATTCAATTTCTGCTCTTCTCTATCTTTTCTTTTATCCTCCTGAAGTTCTAGACTCTCGGCTTCCTCTATATCTCCATTGATATGTCGACCTTTGATCGCTCCTTCCCATCTCTTCTTTTCTCTGGTTCCTTTTCTTTTATTTCGGTAATCCATTTCGTTCTTCCTTTCCTTAGGAAATTTCCTTCTCCGTTTGACATTCGTTCTTGCCTGTTCTGCTTTTATTTTCACCTTTGGATTCGGTTGACCTCCTCCATGGTGATGTACTTGATTTACACCTGTTATAGTTGTAAGCTCTCTCACGATTCTCTTCATCATTATTTGGTCTGACTCAAATAAGTATCTTCCGTCTTGGTCCTGTTCGCTGATTTGGTTCCTCTCTAATTCGTTCTGCATTTGCCAAATTTCTGCTCGGACTATTCCAATTTCCACCTTTCTTCTTTTCTTCTGCCTCTCTTCCGTTCTTCTTATTTGTCCTAGCTGCTTCTGCCGCCATTCTTCTTGCTGCTTCTCCTGTTTCCCGGTTTCTTCATATAATGATTTTTGTGGACTTATACGTCCTTCTTCTTTTGTTTCCAATTCTTCACTAGCTTCTTGATCTTTCTCGTTATTTTCTCCTCTCAAATTTTTCATAAATTTTTGATGATTCTCATCTATTTGTCTCATGAATTCTTGATGTCTCTCCTCCATCCGTCTCATGGACTCTTCCATCTGGTTTCGATAAGTTTCTTCTTGTTTCTTCATCATTTGTTTTAACAATTCTATTATTCCCTTCTGTTCTTCTTTTGCCTTTTCTAACTCCTCGGTTATCTTCTCTATCTCCTCATCCTTTTCCTTTTGGTATTCCTCAACTTGTGACCTCAATTGACTAATAGTCGCCATTTTATGTCTATTATTGCTTAGCTTCGCTAAAGATTCTATTTTGCTAATTGTTTATAGTTTGCAACCAATAAAATATATCAGTATTTCAATTCAGTATGGGACTGACAGTCTGACCTCCCCCAATAAACCAACCATCCTACTATCCCAGTCACTCATGACACTCAAAAAGAAGCATTCTTGGTATTTCTTAAATTATTATCCTATTAACCATCTCTATCTTAATATAAAATCCTATCATAATCTGAATTAATATTATCAATCAACTTAACCTATCAATTATTCAAATTATTATTGTAACTTATCATTATTATCTGTCTCTTCTTCCGCTCCCATATGCATCTGCATATCTTCTCGCTTGATTCTTGATTTGCCCTTCTTTCCTCTCTTTCTTCTATGTAGCAGCGTGAAATAATTTCTGTTCTACTGTGCTTCTCTTCCCTTGATCTCAATCATAAATGTCCAATTCTAATCATTTTCTTCTTCCTCTCAGCCTTACTTCACAATTGTACATCAAGTTCTCTTAATTATTCTTTCTCTTGGTCATGCTACGCCTCTTTCTCAGTTCTGCCTCATTGGTGGGCATTGATTTTTCTTGATGCACCCTACATTCATTTTGTAACTGTGCTGGGCGTTCTCAGTCTTGCTCCACTGTTGGGCGCCAATTTTTCTTGAACCGAAATACTCTTCACTGTGATGTCAGTCTCTCTTCCAATCAACAACACGCCGGCGTTCAAGAAAATCTCCAGCTAGCTATGCCACACAACTCAGGGATTATCCTATTTCAAACTAAAATGTTGTATTTTCCTTTTTTAACGTGAATCCGACTGAGATACGCACCTCGAATATATCCATCATGTTTGCCTGACTAACAGGTCAATAATTCAAAATACGATCAATCTTAAATTCCATTATTTCCATATGAAATTAACTTAAATTATTCTTATATCCTATAAATAATATTAATAAGTTAAATTCTTAAATACTAATTTTATTCAAAAATTATTTTTGTATTAATAAGCTGTTATTTAAATGATTCTTATGTACATGTAGGTATCTCATCAAAAATATAAAAAAATATTGACTTGAAGATATTACTCTCATTATTGGTTTACATTTCATTCACATTATTAGTATTTTTTTTAACATCCACGGTCTCGTCTATTCTGATAATCAATTGTGAAGTGGAATCGGGAAACGGTACAAGTGCCATAAAATGAAAAATGCGGTTTTTTCACTAAAATTGATCTATGTGCCGTTGCCAATAATATGGAAAAGGATGTAAGTTGAACCAACCTCCCTTTTGTAGTTCAAACTCTTTCCGAAGGATAGAGCCTGATACAAGTCCAACGGCATTTTTGTAGGGAGTGATACAAGTGCCAGCCAGAAATTGTCACGAAAGCCACGGCAGCTGGGTTGTAACCAATCTTCTTAAAATAGTTGCTTACTTCCTTCTTGATTTCCTCAAAACGAGCCTCACTGTAAGGGGGCTTAGTAGAGACCATTTTTGTTTACATCTACAATCAGCTGCTTGACACCCAGGGTGAAAGCAAACAGAGCATATTCACGGGTTTGACCGTTCTTCGAGATACAAGTTTCGAATTCACCCATACCAGCTGCTACAATCAGTGCAGCACCGTCAGCCTACGAAGTATCCGTAATCACGTTCTTGATGAAATCTCTGTGTCCAGGAGCGACAATAATTGTAACATAATATTTACTAGTTTCGAACTTCCACAGAGCAATATCGATTATAATACCACGTTCACGCTCAGCCTTCAGTTGTCCAACACCCAGGCATATTTGAAGGAACCTTTGTGTAAGAAATGTTATGAATGAACAATATTAGACCTACTTCGCTGTCTCATATATTTGTCATCAGTTGCATAATATAGTACGTTCTTTAATAAATGCCGTTCAGTGTAATAATATTCATTGTTGATATCGTGCTCCGTGCTCCTCACACTTGTATCACTTTCTAAAGACATTTCGCATGGCACCTATATCCTTCCCGAAAACTGTACATTTGTTGCACTTATGTGTCTCAATGAGCAGGACTGTACTACACTGTTCTATATCATTATCTTTCTTTTAACCTAAATGATACCTTGAAATTGTCAAAATGTAGTAAAACATATCAGTTTCAACGTAATATAGTTTTCTTTAATTTCCCACGATTTTTTTTTTTTATTTTTTATTTTTGGCATATATATCGCCCCCCAGCTCCACTCCAGAATTATCTTCCTCAATTTCTCTGGGGAATTATATTATTTCAGGAAGCTCTCCTGACCTGACATGGATTTCCTCCTATATCTCCTCAGTCTCATATATAAAAGAATTAAAATGATCAGTCCACTAAACTACCATAAAAATAATTCTATGATTCCTTTGGCTACTTCAAAATTAATGAACTGTTATATTAAGAATGAACTAACATGAAATTATCTGAGAATAGGACTCTCAAATTCTCCTTAAATATCAAATTCTAACTTGTTATTAACTTTTATCAAGATCTTGAATAATTACATAATATTATGTCCTACATATGTACGTAATTATTAAAAGGTTTGTTCGGCCTTGTATTTAAAGAATGCTTCTTTTTGGTGTCTCATCCTAACATTATTTCATTTTTGTAACTGTATCATTAATAACGTAGATGGAGTAAGCAATGTTTCACATGTGTAGCTTTCAATTGCTACCTAGGCTGATATACCAATGAACATAAAAAAAAATATATATATATACCTATATATGTTTGATCATACTTGGACATATACAAAATATTCCCTAAGAAATATGTAATAATTGTTCAATAAAATCTCAACAAGTTTATGTCTAGGTCAAATAAAGGTCGAAATGCTTTATAAATCCAATCATTGAGTGCTAATGGTCAAGGGCTACCGTTGATGAAACTTTCACACTCGCAAATAGCAATAACATAACAGTATGAAGACACTACTGTCAATGATTTACTGTCCCCACTTAAGTCATTTTAAATATTGAGTAACATGTAAAATTTTCTTAGAAAATGCCATCATTATACTCTACTATAGGTTATCTAGGGTTATTTTTGAGGATCGTACGTTATTACCAATCTGCAAGTTCACTAACCAAATGTCAATAACTCAAATAATAAGACAAGCCATGTTACATATCCCTATATGCGTCAAATATATCCTGATCCATAGCTGCTTGAAATAAACGGACATCAATTCCTTATTCGTCGTCGTATTAATCACAATTCCACGCCTAATATCTCAATGCATATATTATTTATAACATTGACAAGTCTTACCTCAATATTCCCGACGTATATGAGCTCACCGTAAATATAAACATCATTAATTCTTTTCAAAGTACCGCTCAATTCACTATATTCAATATCTCACCAGAATTCACATTATATGGATCAACAACTATCATTTATATAGACGCATACTTCTCTCATTGAAGTATGAAGATACTAGGCCTGTACCAATTTACATTAGGTAAAAGTTGACGTCGTATCCGTACGTTAACCTATAATTCAATATACTATATATTCTCGTTTGAAATATCTCATTTCACATTATGTACGGCAATATTCTTTGAAAGAAAACTAAACATTGCAAGCAAAGCACATCATTTGCGAGTGTTATCTTTCCTACACATGGGAGTGTTTATTAGTTTTGGAAGATTACCTAAATCCATCAGTTAAACATCAACATTGGTACATTCGCGCTGAAACTCGATATTGAGATCACCTCTCGAAGATATATCGACCTAGCTCTCGTACAATCACCATCGACAACTTGATATCACCATATAACTACAATTTAAGAAAAGAAATTTGTGAAACTTAACTTAATCCATCTGCGTTTCTGGACTGGGATGGCTGCTTCCTGGTTCTCCTAGGACGTTCATCTCCGGGTTATCGCTGCATCATGACCGGGCTGCGGCCACGATCCTCGGGTCCGTAGGAATGGTTGGCGGGTTACCGTCAGACTCTCGTCCCATCTTCAGTTTAGCCGGTCATCACGTAGCTCTCGAAGACATGCATAGAACACATATTTGAAGACATCATTAGCTTCCTTAAACTATACTTAAGTTGAGCAGAGTAGGTTATGTGACAAACGTCAATATTATAATTTGAATGATCTTAAGAGGTATCTTAAGTGTTGCTGTGTCTTCACTAGACACATTAATTGATCGATTTTCGCTAGTTTATTCGGAACCTGCGCTTCACTATTTTCTTTGTTTATTCTTTTTTTTTTTTTTGATACTCTGCTTGAGATTTCCGTTACGACTACGAAAAATATATTCTTCTGTTCTAGTTGCCTATCAATTCATACGTAAATATCTTCCTGGCGACTTCATGCGATGTTCACCCGTTCTTATTGTTGTTTCTTCCAATTAAAAGTCACTGCATTCATTTAAATCACGGCCATTTGGATTCCACATGTCTGCACTTTCTTCTAAGATATTCATGGCCTATTTAATTCTGCACGCCTGTATATTACAAGTCGTATTTTCTGCCGCATGATTTCCGACACTTAATCGCTATTCAGGCAAAACGACGATTTTAACACCATGATTCAAAATTATCAGGGCAATGAAATGGTACATACTTAATAGAGTGTGAACAGGAGAGACAAAGTGGGTGTGAACAGGAGAAACAAAGGGGGATGAGTTTTTAAAACAATTATATGTATAAAATAAGAGTTTTGTCTGTACATTGCTCGGAATTTCTGTACCTGTCATGTCCAGAGAAACAAGGAAATGCATTTTTTATTTTTCCGTAACTTCTGACTGTCTGTATGTATGTACACGCATCACGAGAAAATGACTGAAGATAATTTAATGAAAATATGCAAGTAAAGTCGGGGGATGACCCGCTACAATCTAGGCTATAAATCATTATGTTCACGCTGAGTTAAATGGTAGTTTAGGGGAAGGCCTACAACTTATTTCTCAAACATTTATATGATTAATGCCTATCTATAAATACTACATAACTAAAGTTGTATACAATTATATTTCCGATCATTTGTGTCTTATACATTTTTACCGTACCGGCTGTGAATACACAGATATTCATGAATTTTTATTTTTGTTGCTAAGCCCATATCAACGCCGAGCCACAAGAAAATGGGTTAACAGAATTTAACGAAAATCGGTATATAGAGTCGGGAAATGAGAAACTACCCTATAGTCTAAGATATGAACAACCTTATTCACCCTGGATGAAATTTTACTTTAGGGGAAGGCGCCTAAAATTTAATTTTTAAATACCTATGTTAATGGTCCTATCGGAACGTACTACATAAGAAAAGTTATAGAGAATACAATTTCCGATAATATATATTTTATTCAGTTTCACCGTACCGACTATGCTAAGAGTGGGTTTTCAGAGTCGGAAGAAAACTAAATATGAAGGCCTACAATATCGGAAGAGCATAACATTGATCAACAAGAACATTACATTGACCACTCTTTGTCGTGATGTTCTTTGTCTCATATGCTGCTCTCGTCTCCGTTAGATGGGATTACTGCTGCGTACCGAGTATAACAGCCTGACAGAATACTGGCGGGAATTAGCTGGAGAGTTAGAAAACTTTCTTCTTGAGGGTGTCGTTCCTCTCGTTCATACATTTTCTGATACTGGTGGTGCGTAACACATTGGTTCATCATAGTATTCCAGCTATTCGATACTTACTCTGACACGTTGTTTTGAATGAGCAATGTGCACACTTAAGGTAGAGTCTCACTCAGCAGTATGACCTGGTCTAGAATTACAGTTTAGTCCTATTCCAAATCATAACGCTACAACTCACTAAAAAACTCGAAATTCAACCCTGAAAAGAGCCTTTTCTCAAAAGAAAAGCTTCTTCCTCTCCACTTTTATTAAATTCTACATTAATTTCATTCCTCAACTCATCGGGTACTCCTAGGAAACAGATTGGTAAAAGGGCAAAGTTTTTGCCCTGGGACTCTCCACTATTCGCCCCCCCCCCACGTGCCGAAAAGAAACGAATAGTGTTCACGGATCACGGCTCTTTGAGGCCTGGTCATTTCAGCTCTGGAACTTTGGACTGTTAGATCGGCAGCGCAGTACTGTTCGCTAAAAGTGTGAAAATGTGTGGTTCTTCATTTGATCGAGTATTTCACATGAAAGCATTGCTTTTAATCGCGGCATTCCTACTATTCCCTAACCTAGTCTTCATATGAGAAGAGACGTTTGGTGACTTCTTCCCCGTCGCTTTTCTAGGGTAACGTTAAGAGCTATGCAATTTAATACAATCCTGCTCACAGCGTGTACACTACCTAACATAAAATTCTGTATATAATGTAGAATTCCGTAACGAAGCACGGGTTTATCCGCTTGTGTACAATACATCTCAAAACCGTAAAACATTACAGACGTGAAAATTGGTATTTTTAATATCTTTAAAAAATAAAGTTACACTATTTTTTTGTTTTCTTAAAACACACTTAAGGGGGGGAGGGGTAAAATGACTGGGGAGTTGAATTATTTTCATTAGGATACTGGTATCTTCAAAACTGAAGATGTTACAGACGTGAAAATTTGTACTTGGAATTGTTTTCAAAAATAAAGAAACAGGTACTTTTTTATTCGGAAAATTCACTTAAGTGGGGTTATGAAAAGGTCTGTAAATGGGGTTGGATTATTTTTATCGGGATACTTATATCTCAAAACCTGAAAATGTTACAGATGTGAAAATTTGTGTTTGTAACCTTTTTTAAAAATAAAGAAATACAGTAGTATAACTGGGGGATTCGGGAGCCACCACCGCCACCGGCTCTCCGCAGAGACGCCCTAGGGATGTTTCCGCAAGATGGCGGCTATACATGGCTCCTTATGAGACGCCTTAAGGGTGCTTGCGCAAGATGACTGCTATACATAGGCTCTTATGAGACTCCCTAGGGATGCTTGAGCAAGATGGCAGCGACAAGATGGCTGCTATACATAGGCTCTTAAGAGACGTCCTAGGGATGCTTGCGCAAGATGGCTGTTGCTCTTAGCAAGAAAGCTAGCTTGGAGGCTAACGTGCCGTGCTAGGAACAACGGTTCGATTCATTCAATTTGGGGCTTAAATGCAAAATGTTAAATTTTTCTGCCATGTACGTAGGTTCGCAGTATCAGGAACATGATAGCATAAGAAAAAAGTAGTCTATTGATGAGATCAACGGTTCGCCTTTGGCATTTGGTCTGTTTTAGCTTGTTATGTCGTGTCTTGAAGCAAGTTGTCGTAACTTGATCAGGTCTTGCAATGGTAGAGGGTATAATGTGCCGTGATAAAAACGATTCGATTAATTAAATTTGGGGCTTAAATGCAAAACGTTAAATATCTCGAAAACGGTGCGTCGTAGAGCAAAACGGACAATATTTTTCTGCCTAATTCGTAGGATTGCAGCATCAGGAACATGATAGCATAAGGAAAAAGTAGCCTAATGATGAGATCAAAGGTTCGGTTGCTACTTAGGCCCTTTGGCATTGGCGGCTATCTAATTCTACAGGATGGCGGCTGTACATAGCTTCTTATGAGACGGCTTAAGAATGCTCATGGCTGCTGCTCTTATGAGAAGCCCTAGGGATGCTTGCGCAAGATGGTGGTTGCAAGATGGCGGCTATACATAGCTTCTTATGAGACTGCTTAAGGGCGCTTGCACAAGATGACTGCTATACATAGGCTCTTATGAGACTCCCTAGGGATGCTTGAGCAAGATGGCAGCGACAAGCTGGCTGCTTTACATAGGCTCTTATGAGACGTCCTAGGGATGCTTGCGCAAGATGGCGGCGGCTCTTATGAAGAAAGCTACCTTAGAGGCTATTGCGCAAGATGGCAGCTGCTGTTATGCATTTTGAACGTTACATGCTGACGTAGCATACCACGTGAGCGTGACGTCACGACCGCGTGCACTCGTTTGTAAACAAAGCCACGTGCTTTTTGACAGCTGTCATCTTGACGGAACCTAACCTCAGTTTTAAGGCGCCATCTTCACGGTGCTAAACCTCAAAGCTGCCACCTTATGTATATCGTAGCACGGAATTTAAAATCCAACAACAGAACATTGCTAACCTCACTGCTGCCATCCTGACGGGGTTAAACCACAATGATGCTACCTTGGTTATACGCTTTTGTGTTAGTTTACTGTTAATCGCTAAGCTGTTTGGATCATCGAAGTAGCGAGTAACAAGTGTCTAGCAGATTTAAAGAAGAATCTGTTAGTAGAAGATAAAAGTCCGTCATGGAAAAACCTACTTCTAGGTATATTTGCAAAGAGTGTGGAAAAGCATTTTCCCGAACCTATCACAAGAAACGTCATGAGATATCATGTAGGACAATTTTTCAATGCGAACATTGTAGAAGAGAGTTCAAGAACGCATACAACGCTCAACGTCATGTAGCAGTGTGTAATGTAGCTTCATCGAGAAGAAAACACAAAGAACTCAACCGTAGTCAAGCGAACACTGATTAATTTTTTAAAGAGTACACCTCTGAGTGAGATTTTTAATTCGTCCTTGTTGTTTAGGCCTACTACAAGTTCTGTTACTAAGCACAAACTTCAAAATAAAGAGAGGCAAGATCAAGATTATGATAGTAAGGATAATGATGTTGATCAAAACAGTAGTAGAGGGAAAGTAGAAGAAGAAGAGAAAGAAGATCTCAGTGTTTCATTCCCATTAGAGCTTGATTATTTTGCTTCAATTTCTAAGCCTACTACACGTTCTGTCGCAGTGCAAACATCTCGAGAAAATTTCAACGCTTCATTGCTATCGAAACAAGTTAAGTTTGTACCTGAAAACGTTACTGCTCAAGCACGTATTACATTAAAACAAGCCCCTACACATCAACTGTATGCATATAGGCTCAAAGCTCACAAAAAGCCTCTGTTACCCTATGCAGACGTAAGATATTGTAAAGACCCCAACGTACACATTAAAAATTTGCATCTGCTAAGAGCCTATCATAATGCTCGTTACACAGAGTACAAAGCAGATATTTTTGAAATAGAGCAAGTATTACGTCGTGTAGGTATTATTAAGTAATAGCTCTCTCTCGACAGTAAAACAGCTTAAACACCTACCTACAATCCCAGCGCATACCCTCACCTAAGTCATCCTTCTGTAGTATATAGTCGATCGAGTAGCCATGTTCGTATAAACTATTTTCCAACATTCTCCATTCCTTAGGGTGTTAACTCCGCCTCTAGATGTAGAGCCGGTCTCAAGCCCGGATAAAGAGAGGAGAGACACCCTAGCCCATTAGACTTTTAGCCAATTAGCCCTTTAGCACTTTAGCCCATTGGCCCTTTAGCCCTTTAGCCCTTCTGCCCATTAGCCCTTTAGCCTATTAGCCCTACAAGGAATGTGCGGTAATCTTATCTTCTTAGAACAAAGGTATCCCTGACATGTTCTAAACACATGTTGTGTCGAGTACAGTGTTCGATTCTAGTCTTGTTATTACTTATTTAGTGATCTGAACACATCAAACAATGTTCTAAACGCATGTTGAAGTTAACGGCATCGAGTACCGTGTTCGATTCTAGTTTTGTTATGTTTCATTCACTTCTTTTTTAAACTGCAAATCTAAACATGCACAACAATGATGATGTCATCGCTGCAACACACGCACAGTCTTGCTTTCATGATGCATACTTATTGCATTCCTTTGCCTCCTTACTCTTGAGAATACGATCAAGTCTAAACGTGCACAGTGACGTCATCACTGCAACACGTGCTCACTCTAGCCTTCGCGATGCATGTTTAAACTTGTACCTTAACAGTGGAGAAGGTCATAACAGCAGCCACCATCTTGTGTAGTAACCTCTATGTGCTATCTTGTGTAATTAGCGTTGGCAAGGGCATCTTTTCGTAAACTAAGGATAGTCTCCTACAAGATAGTAGATGAGAGATTAGGTTCGCGAATGCACGAAAGTTTTACTGTTTAAAGATAATAGCTAACGGAATTTTTTTAAATTACCCACCACCACATTTCAAAGGTATGAGGTTTAGTGCTGTAAAGATTGCAGCACAATGCTCTGTTGATTAAATATGGCGGATGACAGCTGTCAAGAAAGCACGTGGAATTTTTTAAATCACCCTCCATCACATGTATAAGGATGAGGTTTAGTGCCGTAAAGATAGCTGCAAGATGCGTTGTTGTTTAAGGATGGCGGCTGACAGCTGTCAAAACCACGTAAAAATGTTTCAAATTACCCGCCACCACATTTCAAAGGTAGTAGCTAAAGATAGCAGCACGATGCTTCGTTGATTAAGGATGGCCGCTGTCAAAAAGCACGTAGCTATGATGAGCACGTGGAATTTCAAATTGCCCCTCCACCGCATGCATAACAGCAGCTGTCATCTTGCGCAGTAGCCTCTAAGCTAGCTTTCTTCATATGAGCCGCCGCCATCTTTCGCACGCATCCCTAGGACGTCTCATAAGAGCCTATGTATAGCAGCCATCTTGTCGCTGCCATCTTGCGCAAGCGTCCCTAGGGAGTCTCATAAGAGCCTATGTATAGCTGTCATCTTGTGCAAGCGCCCTTAAGCAGTCTCATAAGAATCTATTTGTAGCCGCCATCTTGCAACCGCCATCTTGCGCAAGCACCCCTAGGGTGTCTCATAAGAGCAGCAGCCATAAGCACCCTTAAGCCGTCTCATAAGAAGCTATGTATAGCGGCCATCTTGTATAATTAGATAGCCGCCAATGCCAAAGCGCCTACGTAGCAACCGAACCGTTGATCTCATCATTAGAATACTTTTCTCTTATGATATCATGTTCCTGATACTGATAACCTACGTATTAGGCAGAAAAAAAATTGTCCGTTTTTCTCTACGACACCCTGTTTTCGAGTTATTTAACATTTTGCATTTACTGTAAGCCCCAAATTTAATGAAACAAACCATTGTTTCTTGCACGGCACGTTAGCCTCTAAGCTAGCTTTCTTGACAAGAGCAGCAGCCATCTTGCGCAAGCACCCTTAAGGTGTCTCATAAGGAGCCATGTATAGCCGCCATCTTGCGCAAGCATCCCTAGGGAGTCTCATAGGAGCCTATGTATAGCAGCTATCTTGCGACCGCCATCTTGCGCAAGCATCCTTAAGGCGTCTCATAAGGAGCCATGTATAGCCGCCATCTTGTGCAATTGGCGTCGGGAACGGCATCCGGCCGTCAAACTGAGGTTAGGCCCTTCCGTGAGGTTAGGCTAGCTCTCTTACGCATAAAAAGTTAGCTTAAGCCCCTCCAAGATGGCGGATGTGAAGTTAGGGTCGCGCTCTTAGCCAGCGTGAGGAGGAGGCCTCTCCCGAGAGCGTGTGGAGGAGGAGGTGGAGTAGGCCTCTGCGGAGAGCCGGTGGCGGTGGTGGCGCCCGAATCCACCAGTTATACTACTAAATACGTATACTTTGTTTTCAAAAAATGCGTTTAATGGGCTGGGGTGGGTGAAAAGAAGTGAAGAAAGTGTTGAATTCCTTTTTTATGAGGATATTAATATATCAATTACTGAAGATATTATGGACGTGAAAATTGATATTTGGAATCTCCAGTAAAAGTAAAACGACATGCACTATTTGTTTTCTGAAAATACAGTTAAGAGAAAGCGTTAAAGGGGTGATTTTTTTAAATGCGTTGATCTATAATATATCACAAAAATTAACAAATTACAGACGTGGAAATTCGTATTTTTAATCTCTGTTACACATAAAGTAACACGAATTGTTTTTTGTTTTCAGAAAACACGCTTAAGGGGATTGTAAAATGATTGAGAAAGGGGTTGAATTATTTTTATGAGGATACTTACATCTCAAAAACTGAAGATGTTACAGACATTCAATTTGTATTTGGGATCTCCTTTAAAAATACAGAAACATGTAAATTTTTGTTTTCGGAAAAACTAAATAAAGGGGGGGGATTAAAGGAAATTGTTAAAAAAGGCGTTGAATTTTTTGTTTGAGGATACTTATATCTAGAAAACTAAGGATGGTAGGTCGAGAGACTCGGTATTTGGAATATGCTTTAAAAATCGACACACGTATTTTTGTGTCAGGGGAAGGGAGGTTGGAATCAACTTAAGGGGTTTTAAAAGGAGTTGAATTCTTTTTTATGGGGATACAACTAAGAAGTAGACTTGAAAAAAGCACCTCTAAGGGGATTTTGACTGGGGGGTGAGGAATGATGACAAAAATATGCATTTAAGTGAAACCGTTTGAATTATGAAGTTAACATTTTAAATGATGTCCTAGGTGTTTAATAACAGAAGGTTTGAAACAAATTTAACCGCTCAGAGGGTTAAATGGGGTTAAGATCCGAAAACAAATATATTCATTCATTCCTCCGAAGTGGTTTAACGTACGAAGACAAAATTCCAAATAGCGTTATACATTTTAAATCCTAGGTCTGAAGTAGGAAATAAGTTTTAACGTTCCACCCCTAAAGTATTAACTGATATTAGCTTCGAAAACGAAATTATTCATCTCTCCAAAACCGTTCGCAGTACAAAGTTGTAATTTTATGAGAGGGGTCTTACTTTATGCCCTAGGTGTACAATATCGTATACTTCAAAATATTTCTCCCCTAAAGGGTTAGGATGGCGGTTGACTCTCAAAAACACAATATCCATTCTTCCGATACCGTTTCAGGCACGAACATAATTTTTGATGAATGGTGGTCTTCTATATCCTAGATGTTAACAAGCGTTTAAAAACATTCACCCCTTAAAATTGTATTCATTCCACCATTACTGTTCGACGTACCAAATCAAAACTTCACGGGTTGGTTTAAAACATTCAAATTCTTCCCTATGGGGTTCAAATGAGTGTTAGATCAGAAAATAAATAATCGTTCCCCCAAACCGTTTGACGTACGAAGTGAGGGCGAATTTTACAGGCTCAGCTGACAGTGCACTCTCCAAAATGTAAACTTTGAATAATAACTTTCAGTTTAAAACCGTATCGAAGCACGGGTATATTGCTAGTGTTGAATAAATTGCATTGTTGTCAGATCAAGCATTTTATTGAAAAGGTTCAACCTTTTCCTCTCCGAGTCTTGTTTTTATTCTTTTATCTAGTCACCATGCACAATTTTTACTGAGGGGAAGATACAAAGGCGCAGGAATCTTGCTAAATCTGTACGTGGCTTAAGACCGGAAAAGATTTGAACATGGAATCTTTGCCACGAATATTGCTAGCTCTGTTACGTCGCTTCAACTCAAGGAAAATACTTTACATTCTTACATTATGTCCGCCTCTGTGGTGTAGTAGTTAGTGTTTTTAGCTGCCACTCCCGAAGGCCAGGGTTCAATTTCCGCTTCTGCACGAAATTTGAAAAGTGGCACGAGAGCTGGGACGAGTTCTCTCATCCTCGAGATGTCAATTGAGTAGAGAGGGCTCGATTCTCACCTCAGCCGTCCTCGACGTCGTTTCCCACTTCTCCTCCAGGCAAATACCGGGACGGTACCTAACTTAAGGCCACGGCCGCTTCCTTCCCTCTTCCCTGTGTATCCCATCCGATCTTCCTATCTCCCCAGAATATCCCTGTTCAGTATAGCAGATGAGGCCGCCTGGGCGAAGTACTGGTCCTCCTCTCCAATTGTATACCCGGCCCAAATTTACGCGCTCCACAACACTGCCCTAGAGGCGGTAGAGGTGGGATCCCTCACCGTGTCCGAGGGAAAAACCTACCCTGAAGAGTAAATGGATTAAGGAAGGAAGGAAGAAAGAAAGAAAGAAAGAAAGAAAGAAAGAAAGAAAGAGAGAGAAAGAGAAATATTAACAGAACCAGCGTTACGAGTACAATATATATTCTGCGTAAATATAATAGCATATTTTACTTCCTACTTCACACTTACTGAAGACAGTAACGAGCAAGTAGCTGTGCGATTTGGGTCACGTAGGTATCAGCTTCCATTAGCGAGGTAGTGGGTTCGAACACCACTGTCGGCAGCCCTTAAGGTATTTTTTCGTGGTTTCCCATTTTTACACTAAGCAAATGCTAGGGCTGTACCTTGATTAAGGCCAAGGTCGCTTCCTTTCCTTTCCTATCCGTTTCATATCCCATCGTCGCCTTAATACCTATTTCTGTTGGTGCGATGTAAAGCAAATTGTAATAAATAAATAAACTAAACACACTGTTGCCGCACTTAGTTCAAGTGACCTCACTCCAGCATTTCAAACTTGGTATGCAGTACCTTACGCAACATTCAGGGATACGTTGTATTTCGTGTATGGGACAGCTGCAAAATGGGTATGACCATGTTACTGTATTCGGATATAAAATATGGTATGAAATATGAGATATGAAATGATATCTGGTTGCTGGGGTTGAGGAACCTATCACGTTAATACTTCATATGTGGCTAATCAGTTGACACAGTCTCATATCTACCAAAACATATATTTGTAGCTCGCAAGTTTAAAATATTTAAGAAAATATATTTGTAAGCAACAAAAACATGAGACACATTTAATTTCATAAGAGACGTCTCAGTGTCTCTTTATGAATCAGTCAGTTAGTAAAATGAAGTTCGCTGTAATATAACATGTCTCAAGTTTGTAATCTACAAATCATCGTTCCTGTTCATATCTGTAGACCCATTGGGTTTGTGAACTATAGAGCTACATATGTCCTCAAGTCCTTTACGATATTCTGCATAACAATGGAGGCGTAGGACCACACACCGACCCGACACTGTGACTTTGTTTCAAATGTGAATTAAAATCTACCTCCAAGAAATAGCGCATAGCACTTACTCTATTTTAGGATGACAACAGGGAAAAGAAGTGGTTTAAAACTTCACTTTCAACCATCCCGGGAATGTAGCTTCTTACCGTCTACCTCAGGGGAATTTTGGGACAGTAGCTAACATAATTTACAGGCCAAGGCAGTGCACATAAAGTAATTTTATTCCGAATTTATTACAATGTTAATACATAGAGTCCGCCTCTGTGGTGTAGTGGTTAGTGTGATTAACTGCCATTCCCGCAGGCTCTGGTTCGATTTGCGGCTCTGCCACCAAATTTGAAAAGTTGCACAAGGGCTAGAACGGGGTCCACTCAGCCTCGGGAGGTCAACTGAGTAAAGGAGGGTTCGATTCCCACCTCAGCCATCCTCGAAGTGGTTTTCCGTGGTTTCTCAATTCTCCTCCAGGCAAATGCCGGGCTGGTACATAAATTAAGGTCACGGCCGCTTCCTTCCCCGTTCCTTGCCCATCCCTTCCAATCTTCCCATCCCCCACAAGGCCCCCGTTTAGCATAGCAGGTGAGGCAGCCTGGGCGAGGTACTGGTCCTCCCTCCCAGTTTTATCATCCGACCAAGTGGCTCGCGCTCCAGGACACTGCTCTTGAGTTTCCAAGGGAAAAACCAACCCTGATCGGTAAACAGATTAAGAAGGAAAGAATGAAAGAAAGAAAGAAAGAAGTGAATACAGAGAACAGCAAAGATTTAATTGCTGTTTTCTCAAACAGAATTAGTCTAATATCAGGATGCAGAGGTGATGTTAATGATGCCCCAAGCTCTTCACATGCTGTAGCATCAGCAACAACAACAATAAGAAATTAATTCTACTACCACCTAATTTTCCTGGAAAACACAAGAACGCCATGTAATAACGAAGGAAAGGTCTAAATTCACACACACACTTTTGGTGGTTTTATTATCTTAAGGGAGTCTCGTTCATTGTTTCAGAACGAATTAATTCATTTTTATAGCAAGCAGTGAAGGCTAAAATATAAATTCTGGAAAAAGATAGGAGATTGGTACCCTTTAAACTGAAAATGACTACTTTTTTGATAACTTCATATCCTTGAAATATATTTTTTATAAACATACAGTACTTTAACTCAGCCAGATCTCGTAAACCTATGACTTAATTCAGCCTTGAAAAGTGTTCCTTTTTTGGTTCAACATTGACGACAAGAATATCACGCCTCACGACAGTAGTCGGCCGTCTACGACTGTAGAAGCGTATCGCAGTGCTGTCTTTAGATAAGACTAGTTGATTCTTCACGAAAGTTCGTCCATCGTACTTTGTTCTCTCACAGAGAGCTGGTGATAACTGGTGGCCAGAACTCGGCTTTAGCTGCCACTTCATATGCTAAGTTGCTTAATGTATTCCAGTACCTGCTACCGTATCTAAACTTCACGGTGCTCAAGAGAGTGCGCTACTTCCTAGTTAACTTACCCAGCTCCAACTTGCTGTGTACTTTACTCTGAATTGAATGGTTAAATAATCCACTAAACCCTGTCTTGTGCAAAGCTGCTGGGTGAATTGCTGCCAGGAGCTAGAGGCGTCTGTACTGTATCTGCAAACAACTAACCGAGTCAAAAGGTTGAAATACATGTCTTTCAGTAGGTGCCTATTAGTAACACCATGTCCGCCTCCGTACCGTAACGGTTAGTGTTACTAGCTGCCGTTTTCGGGAGCCAGGGTTCTATTCCCGGTACTGTCAGAAATTTAAGAATGACAGGAGGTCTGCTATGTGATTGAAATGGTACCTGCAGCTCACCTCCATTGGGGGTGTGCCTGAAAAGAGCTGCACTAAATCGGTATGAGGACACGAGTTTGCATTTCTGCAGTGACCATTTTCCAGGCTATTGACTTATTTTGCAACAAATATGAAAATAGTTTTCAAATTTTCAAATCATTCACTACTCATCTGCATTTAGGGCAGTCACCCAGGTGGCAGATTCCCTATCCTTTATTTGCCTAGCCTTTTCTTAAATGATTGCAAAGAAATTGAAACTTTATTGAACACTTCCCTTGCTAAGATATTCCAATCCCCAACTCCCCTTCCTATAAGCGAATATTTGCCCCAGTTTGTCCTCTTAAATTCCGACTTTATTCTCATATTGTGACCTTTTCTACTTTTAAAGACACCAGTCAAACTTATTCGTCTACTGATGTCATTACACGCCAACTCTCCACTGACAGCTCGGAACATACCGCTTAGTCGAACAGCTGATCTCCTTTCTCTCAAGTCTGACCAGCTCAAATTTCACAACATTTTCGTAACGCTACTGTTCTGTCGGAAATCACCCAGAACAAGTCGAGCTGCCGTTTTATGGACTTTTTCCACTTCTCGTTAATCCTGATGATGATGATGATGCTTGTTGTTTTAAAGGGCCTAACATCGAAGGTCATCGGCACCTTAAGTAATCATACTGAGGGTCCAATACACTGGGGCCATTCTCTAGTTTGGGTCTTACTAGAGACTTATATGCCCTCCCCTTTACATTTTTACTAAAACCCCTAAACACCCTCATAACCATGTGCAGAGATCTGTACCTTTTATTTACAATCCCATTTATGTGATTACCCCAATGAAGATATTTCCTTATATTAACACCTAGGTACTTACACGATCACCAAAAGGAACTTTCACCCCATCAACGCAGTAATTAAAACTGAGAGGATTTTTCCTATTTGTAAAACTCACAACCGGACCTTTAATCCCGTTTATCATCACACCATTGCGTACTATCCATCTCACACCATTGTCGAGGTCATTTTGCAGTTGCTCACCATCTTGTAACTTATTTATTACTCTATACAGAATAACATCATCCGCAGAAAGCCTTATCTCTCATTCCACTTCTTTTATCATGTCATCTAAATACCAGGTGGACCCCGAACGCCGTACTTTCTACTTATAAATGTCCCGCATGCATAAATGATGAATGGGATGTGTACCAACTAATTTTCTCAGGGGCACTACTGCCAGCGGGCAGGTTACGTCAGAATATGAAGCGTTAAGAATCGGCCTGTCGCTCACAGCATGTTACTCAGCACTACCATTCTAATGCACCCCTTGCATTAGTAAACCTCGTTTTCCACCGCATAGTTCTAGGCTGGTGTATGGTACTGCCGCGCTATATTTGCTGTCTGCATATCGGCAATGGCTAGTGTGATCAGCAGTGAGGAATACACAGACATTATTTTAATCTGGACAGCTTGGTCGGAACGCAGTCGAAACTCCAAACACACGTTTCCCTTCTACACACGTATTTCGCCGAACAGTATTAGTTTTTGTTTCATACATGCAACTCTTTTATCGAGTGTATAAATGAATAAGTTATTTCATTTCCTTTTCTGCATCATTGGCGTGTTTACAAGCAGTAGTGGCGATTAGGGGCTGGGGCGAGGACGGACAAACCCCCCCCCCCTCCCACTTTGTGGAGTAAACATTACAGTTTTATTCCAATTTAGCCAGCTGGAACTAGGAATTATATTTAAAAAAGCTATTTGTACCAGCCTTGTTGTCTTATCTGCTAATTCTTTCCTTTATATTCTTTAATTATTAACATAATTGTTGGCGGAAATGCGCACAAAATGGCGTTCGTACCATCTAAAGCGCTACGGCAATTAGTGGAGACTTTGCATGTGCTGTGAGGAAGGGTAGAAGGGGTACATATTTTTTCTGCCAGAGTCGTGGACACTGAGTTATAATTCATCCGCTTGCCGCGCGCATTCGTTAGCCTGGCAGTCTATTTAGAGTCTGTTAGTTTCTTAGTGTGCATTCAAATACTAAATGATTTTTAATTGCATAATCATGCTGAACGTATGTTTAATTGTACCGGGCGAGCTGGCCGTATGGTTAGGGGCGCGCAGCTGTGAGCTTGCACCCGGGAGTTACTGGTTTCGAATCCCACTGTCGGCTACCCTGAAGATGGCTTTCCTTTGTTTTCCATTTTCACACCAAGCAAGTACTGGGGCTATACATTAATTAAGGCCACGGCCGCTTCCTTACCACGCGTAGCCCTTTTCTGTCTCATCGTCGTCATAAATCCTATCTGTGTAGGTGCGACGTAAAGCCAATTGCATAAAATGTATTCAAATGTAATTGTAATTTCAACGGGGGTAATACCAACGTTCCTTTCACTGGGCTAAATTATTCCTTTTGTGTTATTTATTAAGTAAATGTATTTAACCTGCCCCGTGGTTTGTTTGTGAGACCTGGTAAAATTTTATTATACAGCATTGAATCAAAATCTCAAAATACTGCCATCAAAATTTAGTCCGGTGAAAGTACAGTTGGTATTATCTCTCGCTGAAATTACAATTACAATGAAATATTTTTTTCTTACAATTGGCTTTATGTCGCACCGACAAAGATAGGACTTTTGGCGTGAGACAGGAAAGGGATAGGCGTGGAAAGGAAGCAACCGTGGCCTTAATTAAGGTATAGCTCCATCATTTGTCTGGTATGAAAATGGTAAACCACGGAAAACCATCTTCGGGGCTGCCGACATTGGGATTCGAAAACACTATCTCCCCGGTGCAACCTCACAGCTGCGCACCCCTAACCCCACGGCCAGGTCGCCCGGTACAATGAAATAGAAGTATGGCATGATTATGCTATTAAAATAATTTAGTATTTGAATACACACTAAGAAACTAACAGACACTAAAGGGACTGCCAGAATAACGAATGCGCGCGGCTGCGGGTGAATTATAATTCAGTGTCCATGACCTTGGCAAAAAATATATACCCCTACTACCCTTCCTTACAGCATGTGCAAAGCCTCCATTACTTGCCGTAACGCTATACAAATCGGTTAGCCGCGACGAATGGCATATTTTGAGTATTTCCGCCAATAATTATGTTAATAAATTAAAAAATTAAAGGAAAGAATTAGCAGATAGGATGACATGGCTAGTACAAATATCTTTTGTACCTAATTCCTACTTCCAGCTGGCTAAAGTGGAATAAAATTGTAATGTTTAATCCACCCTCTAATTGCCGCTACTGTTTGTAAACGCGCCAAAGATGCAGAAAAAAATTAATAACTTATTAATTTATACACGTGTAGACATTCCACTCGATAAAAGAGTTGCTTGTATATAACAAAAACTAATACTGTTCGGCGGAATACGTGTGTTTGGAGCTTCGGCTGCATTCCGACCAGGTTGTCCAGATTAAAATAATGTCTGTGTATTCGTCGCTGCTGAACACACTAGCCATTGCCGATATGCAGACAGCAAATATAGTGCGGCAGTACCGTACACCAGCCTAAAACTGTGCGGTGGAAAACGAGGTTTCCTAAGGCAAGGGGTGTATTAGACCAGTAGTGCTGAGTAACATGCTGTGAGCGACAGTCCCGTCCTTATCTCTTCATATTCTGACGTAACCTACCCTCGGGCAGTAGTGCCCCTCTGAAAATCAGTTGGTAGGCATCCCATTCATCAATTGTGTATGCGGGACGTTTATAAGTGGAATGTACTGCGTTCGGGAGCCACCTGGTATATATAATAAGAGTTTTGTCTGTACATTGCTCAGAATTTGAAAATGGTATTTCTGTATCAGTAATGTCCATAGTAACAAGAAAATGCACTTTCTGCCTTTCCGTAATGTCTGTCTGTCTGTCTGTCTGTCTGTCTGTCTGTCCGTCTGTCTGTCTGTCTGTCTGTCTGTCTGTCTGTCTGTCTGTCTGTCTGTCTGTCTGTCTGTCTGTCTGTCTGTCTGTCTGTCTGTCTGTCTGTCTGTCTGTCTGTCTGTCTGTCTGTCTGTACTCGCATCACGATAAAACGGCTGAAGAGAATTTAATGAAAATCGGTATATGAAGTCGGGCGATGAGCCACTACAATCTAGGCTATAAATCATTTTACTCACGCTGAGTGAAATGGTAGTTTAGGGGAAGGTCTAAAATTTAATCCTCAACTAGTTTATTATTAGTGGCCCTGTCGATAAATACTACATAACTAAAGTTATATAGAATTAAATTTCCGATCATTTATGTCATACATTGCTACCGTACCGGCTTTGATAACGTAAATATTCATGAATTTGTATTTTTGTTGCCAAGTTCATATCAACTCCAAGCCCCGAGAAAATGGGTTATCAGAATTTAATGAGAGTCAGTATATAGAGTCGGGAAATAAGAAACTACAGTCTAAGCTGTAAACAATTGTATTCGCCCTGTATGAAATTGTAGTTTAGGGGAAGGCGCCCAAAATTTTATTTTTAAATACATATGTTATTGGTCCTATCGAAAAGTACTACATAACAAAAGTTATAGAGAATAAAATTTCCGAACATTTATGTTTTATTCACTTTTACCGTACCGACTATAATAAGAGTGGTATTTCAGAGTCGGAAGAAAACTGAATGTGAAGACCTACAATATTGAAAGCGCGAAACATTGATCAACAATGACATTACATTGAACTTGGTATGTGGTTAAGGTTTTTTTTTTTGCTATTTGTTTTACGTCGCGCCGACAGAGATACGTGTTGTGGCGACGATGGGATAGGAAAGGCCTAGGAAATGGAAGGAAGCGGCCGTGGCCTTAATTAAGGTACAGCCCCGGCATTTGCCTGGTGTGAAAATGGGAAACCACGGAAAACCATCTTCAGGGCTGCCGACAGTGGGGATCGAACCCACGATCTCCCGATTACTGGATACTGGCCGCACTTAAGCGACTGCAGCTATCGTGCTCGGTGTATGTGGTGATGTTCTTTGCCTCTTATGCTGCCGCTCAGCTCCGATAGATGGGATTATTGCTGCGCACCGAGTAAAACAGTCTGACTGAATATTCGCGGGAAATAAATGGGGAGTTAGAAAACTTTTTTCTTTAACATGTCATTCCTCTGGTTCATACATTTTCTGATACTGCTGGTACGTAACTGACTGGTTCATCATAGTATTCCAGCTATTCGATCCCTGCTCTGACGCGCTGTTTTGAATGAGCAGTATGCATTCTTAAGGCAGAGGCTCACTTAGTAGTAGTAGTAGTAGTAGTAGTAGTAGTAGTAGTAGTATGACGTGGTCTAGAATTACAATTTAGGCATATTCCAAATTATAGCACCACAGTTCACTAAATAACTCAAAATTCAATCCTGGAAAGAGTCGTTTCTTAAAAGAGCTACTTCCTCTTCACTTGCATTAAATTCTACATTCATTTTATTCAAAATTAGCAGTGAAGAGGGGGTTTCTCCTCTGACTTGGAGGAAAAAGTTGCCTCCAAGTCAGATAGATTTTTCCACCGCCAGTGTAGTGAATTGAGATTTTCCCACTTATCGTGTACTCCTAGGAAACAGATTAGTAAAAGGGCATAGTTTTTGCTTTGGGACTAAGAAAGTATTTCTGAGGATGTAAAAAGGAAGGTGGAGAATGAGTGTCTGCCATTATAATGCAATTCCCCAACGTGATTGTGACTGATGGTAGGCAAGCGTGCCTACCATTACAATGAAAATTCCCTAACGCAGTCTTCATATGAGAAAGGACGTTTGGTGATTTCTCCGTCCCGTTTCTAGGGTAACGTTAAGAGCTATGAAATATAGGCTAATACAGTCTTGCTCACAACATGTACTCTACCTAACCTACAATTCTGTGTAGAATTCCGTAGCGAAGTACGGGTACATCAGCCAGTTTATATATATATAAGAAAACATAAAGGACCAATAACAATACCTTGAGGAATTCCCCTCTTAATTATTACATTGTCAGATAAAGCTTCGCCTACTCTAATTCTCTGAGATATATTTTCTAGAAATACAACCACCCATTCAGTCACTATTTTGTGTAGTCCAAGTGCATTCATTTTTGCCAGTAGTCTTTTTGAAGCTTGTGTTTTTAAAGGGGCCTAACATCTAAGGTCATCGGCCCAAATTGCCAGTAGTCTCCCATGATCCACCCTATCAAATGCCTTAGACAGGTCAAATGCGATACAATCCACTTGAACTCCTGAACCCAAGATATCTGCTATATCTTGCTGGAATCCTACAAGTTGAACTCAGCTGAGCGACTTTTGTTCACCTGGAAGGCTGAAAACTGAAAATAAAAATAACTGTAATAATATCAATGTGTCTGATGATAAATGGCAAAACAAATACAATTTTTGAATCAATATAACTATTGTAAATAATATATATGAATAAACTCATAGAATTTTCCGCAACAGTTTGCATTTTTGTGAAGAAATTTCTTTGGGCTCTTTCCTCCGTGGAGTGTCCGTTTTACAATGATGCCTGGTCTTTATCTACCCTGCTACGTAGCGATTGACTGGAAAACCTTATAAGGATAGTCCATTAATGGTTGCAAACAACACATATACCAGAGTTTTTGTTTACATTTGATTTCAGTGTTTTGTAAGCATGCTGTTATCCTACATAATTTATAGCGTAATGCAGAATCGCATTAGGCTGACGATTCATTTGAGAAGCAATTTATGTATGTACGGCGATAATAAAAAGTAGGGCCCCTATTTTCTTTTGCAGGGAAGGAATTCTTCCTTGACGACACACTACCAAGTAGCACAGAAACACGTAAGGGCCGATGGTCTGGGTCCCATAAAACAACAATCATCATCATCATCATGAGAAACACGTAGGTTACTGCTGTAATGAATACAACCCTCCGCATACGGATAAGTTAGAAGGGTCATTCTGTCGTAATACAGGACAAAGTTCACATATCCTGCACAATTCTTATTCAACATAGCGTAGGAAATGTAGTAGAGGAAGAATCACATGTAGACTGTGTCAGAATTTAATTTAATAACCTTGAAAGGAAGAAGTAATCGTAATCTTGCTCTGCGGTATTGCTCCTGCAAATTTGAGAAATGTATTCCTATCTACTTCACGGCATTATGAATTTTCTGTCCTTGATATGGTGTGGAAGCGTTAGCATGGTATGTATGACTCCGCAGAAACTCTGAACCATGCTAGGATAAGGTTCTTGGTGAAGGATGTAACAAATGACCTGGTATTGAGCCATTTTTTGACTATTCGGCAATATTACCGTCTCATTATGTCAGGATAGACTCCTCCAAGTTGTACTTAGAACAAAATATTATCAACCTCTTCGGATTACCGTATATAGTTAAAATGGGGAAACACCCATCAGTGGAAATAATTTTGCGAAAATATTGAATCAAAAGGATCTCCCCCTTCACCCTTCACAGGATAGAAAAATGAGATGTGTCATTACTGAGTCGTCAGTTGCAGTGAAAATGACTGGAATGAACACAGTGTACGCAGCTGTGAGCTTTAATTCGGGAGATAGTGGGTTCGAACCCAGCTGTTGGCAGCCCTGAAGATGGTTTACCGTGGTTATCTTAATTAAGACCACGGCCACTTCCTTCCCACTCTCAGCACTTTCCTATTCCATCGTCGCCATGAGAACTATCTTTGTCGGTGCGACGTAAAGCAATTTGTAAAGAAATGAACACATTGCCAAAAATGGACAGAGTAAGACAGGTAAAGGAGATAGACATGAGAAAAGCGAAATATAAGGATGTTATAAACATGTTCGATCTCTTTGGAAGCAACAGAAAATTCGACGTATCTTTGATAGACCGTTATTGTGACTGATTTACGGGTACACAGTTAAGACATTTAAAGTAAAAATTATTTCAGATCATGTCTCTGTGAGTTATTCGTCCAACTCAATTTCAATGACCAGCAGACGATTCTTCCCTCAGAGAATTAAACCAAAGGTAAACGGTGAATATCCTCCACTTGGAAAGGCAAGAAAGAAGGTATGAAAGCAAAAGCTAACTGGCAGGAACTGAAAATGTTCCTACCAGTCGACTTATATTACTGTTAGTACACTGTTCCCCACGATGACAAATAGTGTATTAGGCAGAGTTTTCCGAAATTTTAGTGCTAATCATGATTTACACATTAAAAACCTTAACTGACCGAATCATACTTGTTTCTACTTATTTTTATTTATGTGGTTATTTTGTTTCATAAGCATCTATGATAATGTTGGAAAACAATATTTTATTTCCTTACCTCATACTGGCTCTCAAACTGGGTCCATATGGGCACGTTGGCCAATTACGGGGCAAACAGTTTCAACAGACATCAAAAGAGTTTCCATACGCAAATCAAATTGCAACAATTTGCTTCACAAGTCTTAATTCGCCAGTGCTGATTGTACTGTTGGAAACACACAGTCCTACATTACATTGTGCAAATTTAGTGCGTACTGCTGATGTTATCTTCGCACAATACAGTCCTGCACATCTCATCTTTTCCGTTTTCTGTAAATAGTGTTTGAAGCCATCGTGTCTTACATCACTGGAAGCACGTGACTGGGACGTCAGTACACTAGTGGATGGTCTTCATCCTCCTTTGGTTAGATTCCTGTATTTTGTCAAGTACACTTGCACAATTTCTCGTCGTAAATCTAACTATGTGAACTTAGCACCTGCTCCTTTCTTCAGATAACATGCATTCTGGATAGAGAATTCAATAGGCCATGAAAGCAGAGCACAGTACCGTTTCTTGTACTAATATTGATCCTGTATATAGCAGTGTTTTCATTCACCGTGTTCATGTCTCCAGTAACCTCCAATGCTAACTTATGAATCGTTTTCAGGATGTCTGCCAAACTAATCAATCATTGATTCCTCGTACGGTAGCACGATGTCTTTGTAATCCATAATGTTGTTGTCAGTGCAGTGAAGAGACCTCAGAATCTGTCTGATGGGAGTTATTCTCATGGCATTGGCCAATATGACATTTCATGCCTTTGGGTAGGAGTCCAAATATAATCTCATGTTAGGCAGGGGATTATAACTGATCAGTATAAGAATGCCAATAAAACACCTCTTCTGCATTGTGTTGGGGTTTGGAAAGTATTTGAAAACCGCATACTTGTTGGACACATTGACTGTGAATTGTATGATATCGTCATCAAGAAACAATTCAAAAATATTAACCATTTTTGTCACAATCATTGGAAAACTGCTTTCTGGAAATGCCGTCAAATTAGAAATCAGCTCCCATTCTGCCCAAAGTCGGTCCTTACATCTGTTCAGATTGTTTACTTATCTATGCTCGGTCTTATGTTATTTACTAATTCCACTTCTACATCATATTGATGCTGGTGTGAGTTTAGGTTATCAGAGATTCCTCCAACAACTTCACTACCTTAATCTACGTCTGTCAAAACAGATGGATTCAGTGGTGCTATATATACTGCATCTGCCATGAAAACAAGGCTCCAAAATAAGAAAATCATTACGTCAGAACAATGCAATAAAATTAACCTGATTCCGTAACTGCCAAGTGTGTTCATATGGACATGCAGCAAAACATGAGGTCATACGTACATGACTGACTGGCTAAGTGTTACTTTTTGATGCTCTCACAAGTGATTATACTGTTCTGTGGCCTACAAAGCCGAAAGTCATCCGAAAAAGGAACATGGCAGTAGTATAATGTACTTAGTCGACATTAATGCCCATCATTTTTGTGACACAAATAACTACCAAAAATCACACTGTTACAATAATGCACAAGGCAATAACTCGCACTTCCATATGCATCTGATACTCACATAACATTCTCCTCAAATCTATGCAGGCATTATAATGTAAACTTTTATACCACAAAATTTCCCACAAGCAACTGAAGTATTCCTTGCATACGTGTCTATATGGACACGTTGGGCTGTTAAGGGTCACACATTGTTTGCTTTAGTATACACAACACACCATGCTACCAACAACCACAGATTCAAACAATAATAAATATTTTCTTCCACGTACGGTTGGCGTCAGGAAGGGCATTCGACCGTAAAAAGGGTCAAGTACACGTGTATGACACAGTTTCGACCTGCGAACAGAACGGGGTGTGGAAAAGGTGGTAGATTGAAACATGTGTTAATATTGATGTGTGAATCATTAGTTGCACTAAACTTACATAAAACTCTGCCTAATACTCTATTTGCCATCGTGGGTAACGGTTAGTTAGCAGTAATATTAGTCTGCTGGTAGGAACATTTTCAGTTCCTGCCATTTGACTTCTGCGTTCATATCATCTTTCTTGCCTTTACAAGTGGAGGATATTCACCGTTTACCTATCGTTTAATTCTATGAAGGAAAAATCGTCCACTGGTCATCGAAATTGAATCGGAAGAATAACTCACTCTGAGACCTGATCTGAATTAATTTATACTTTGCTGTAAATGCCTTATACTTGTAAATCAGTCACAATGACTGCATATAAAATATACGTCGAATTTTCTGTTGCAGCAAAAGAGATTGAATAAGTTTATGACTTCCTTACCTTCCGCTCAGGGCCGGATTAAGTGGGGGTCTAAAGGGGCTGCAGCCCCGGGCCCTGCGTGCCAAGGGGCCCCGGCCCTTGGCCGAAACTAAAATTGTATAAAAAGGCCTGCTGCTCCACCTCCGTGCATGTATATCACTATTTACGCTCGCAAAATATCGAACATGCACTCTTCCTTCCTTCTTATCAGCTGTCCGCGTATTTCATCACTGCTAGAATCAATTACCGTCCGGAGACACGAATCCTCGCTACTTACGCACTGTAATAATTGTAAAGGTTATTGTTGACGAAAATTTAAATCTGGCAGCTTGCGAGTACGGGCAGAGGGGGAAGGGTGGAAGAGTTCTAGGAATTGAGCGGGTGGGGACAGGGGAAGCACGGTGGAATGCGCATGCTATACTATATCTTCACATCAGGAAGAGAACTTCCAGTTCACCTCTGATTATTGAACCATTTGTAAGTTACAACTGCAATGTTCTTGTAAAATGGATAGAAAATATGCTAGTGCTGTTTTGTATGTCGATTTGATAATGATGATGAGACAAATGTAAACTATGTTTTGGCATTATGAAATATTAACATGAAAATAGAGAAAAATTGTAGTCCATTTCAACACTTCCGTATTCATCAATTTAAGTGGAAGTAGTTCTATTTTCAGAATGCTAGTCTTACGTGATGTTACGAAGAAGGAGCCCCACATTTTTGAATAGCCCGGGGCCCCCAAACACCTTAATCCGGCACTGCTTCCGCTATACTCGAGTCTATCTCCTTTACCTGACTTACTCTGTCCCCTTTTTAGCAATAAGTTCATTTCAGACATTTTCACTGAAACTAACGACTCAGTACTGATATATGCCCTTTTTATCTTGTGAAGGAAGAGTTTCTTTAGGTTAAATACTACAGCAAGGTTATTTCCACTATAATGAAACTAGATTATAGGAAGACGATTTTGCTCCAAACTGTTTATTCATCACCCCCATCCGAACAAGACGGGGCTGCATTCTTTACAACTTGGTATTACTCCGTTCATTAACTTTTTATTAACTCCTGTTAAATTAATGTGCAGAAATGTTTGTGAAAATTAAGAATACCTTTAATGCGTAGTTGAGAGTAACTTGAATTTGATGCCTTATTCTAAAATAATTCAATTTATCAGGTCATTCTCTGTCATCTTTGCTTATTATGTAAAAGATATCCAGGGTAAATGTTCATATTTCTTGACGCTTATTATGCATTTTTGTTCATTGTTATTGTCCCAGGAAGTTTATCTAGAAAGGCGAATTCAGTTTACCACTACGATAATAAACAATGCATATTATTTTAACCCACCAGTCAAGCAACTATCAGACTTGACATATATCCTTAACCCCTGTAATTATTGGAAATGTTGTACAAATACCAAACATTGTAAATTGATTGTAATATAGTGTCAATTAACAGATCACAAGGGAGAAGTGAGAAACACAATTTTAAAAGTAAAACCCTACGGGAGATTGTGTGTCTGCTGAACAATAGTATTTTTTTATTATTGGCTTTACGTCGCACCGACAGGGATAAGTCTTATAGCGACGATGGGATAGGAAAGGGCTAGGACTGGGAAGGAAGTGCCCGTGGCCTTTATTAAGGTACACCCCCAACATTTGCCTGGTGTGAAAATGGGAAACCGCTGAAAACCATCTTCAGGGCTGCCGACAGTGGGGTTCGAACCAACTATCTCCCGAATACTGGTTACTGGCCGCACTTAAGCGACTGCAGCTATCGAGCTCGGTAATAGTATTTTCGTGGATTAGAGGTGTCGGACGCGCACCTTCGGTATCATAAATATTTTTTCTCTATGGGGATTACAATATCCATGAACGATTACAAATATGACGAAGAACATCAATTTATTACTAACAATTTTGAGCAATCTATTCTACCCTAAAGACACGTAGGCAAATAAATCAAGTTGGGCGGGTACAGAGAAGGGCAACTTTCCTATCGTTCCCGTCCTTTCTTTACCTGGCTAGGTCATCGGCGAGCGCGTGTATGGTTCGGTGTCTAGATTAAGTATAACTAAATAGAATCTCAAAGATTCAACTGGACAGGAAAAGTTGTTGCGTGATAAAATTAGGAACGAGATAAAATTAAACTAGATTCAATGAAGAGAAGCATAAACGAATAATGGAAAGACACACAGATAACACAAATACGTAGAGAACATAATTACTAACTGTCGTTGGCCATGAAGTGACAACAAAACAATTAAACTTTACGAAGTCCGCGTGGTAATTACTTTATTATTCAATTGAATTTGCGATACGTTTTAACAGGTTTTTCGCGAAAATGCCTTGGCACAACGTTTGAAACTTATGGTGTTAGGAACAGAAATATTTCGCAAATTTGTAAATTAAATCTAACATCAATTCCCTCACATACGGGATGTAACTACACCTAAACATAAATGCACGACCATTGTTTGCCCCCAAAATAACACAGAACTTATGTGTGAGCCCGAATCTCACTAGCAAAGATCTGACTTGAACCCACAACCCCTACGTTGCGTACGTGCTACTGCACATTCTAACAAAAGCGCATGACGACTCAATAAGTAAGAACAATACAAAATGTCATATAATAAAATAACAAACTATGCAGGACATGAAACTAATTACAAGCCAAAGGAAACAAAACACTTCACTCATGCTGCTGTCTTCGTAAGTGATGGATTTCTGTCTCTGCGCTGCGTGCTAGGCTGTGGCAATGACAGCTCGTGGCGAGGGGTTGGGCAAAGTCGTCTACACTACCAGCCGTTCTAAACAAACGTCATCTGACACCTTCTTAGCTCGGCCGGGTTTACACACAGCTAGCAACTGTCTCGATGTAATGGGACCCTTAAACATTTTATTTCCCTCAAAGCGGACATTCTTTCGGCTCTCTGGGACTCTTTATAATGCACATGGGGATCATTCCCTTCAGATTCATATCAATGCATACGTGCCAGACCTCACATCGGGTCAATTTCATCCAATAGAAACTCTTCCGTATCATGTCTCTATCAAAATCCACGGAGTACCATCCGCACATTATATCTCTTTGTTCCTGAGTCCCCGGTTCATATCGAGTGCACAGTTGTTGGAAAACCCGCCGGCAAAATTTTGACAATCTTCACTGTTTCGACGTTGTGGACACATGCTCCTCTGCTTCGCCCCTTCCTGTGAAATTCATGCATACAGTTAAACATGCAAATCCTGACTTTAAGTAGCCCTTGTACATCATAATGAGTTCCCAATCAACACTATAAGGCGGCATATCCTGATGTTTTAAAGACCCTGACTTGACAACTAACTACATTATCAAACACAAAGAAATAAAATAAAATATTTACATGAAAACAAACCTAGATTGAACCTTTCTCCCTCCTTACCAATAATAAAAACAAAGCTAGAACGCTGGCTATACATGCATTAGTCCTGATATTAACTCTAGGTTGCCAAAAGGGCTTAAATAAAGACTTAATTAAATTGAAAGAAAATTATCTGCGATAATTGCTGTCCCTAACTCATGCCAAAACACCTGTTAAATTTATCTTAATGCTGTAGACCTCATGGCTCCTCCATGGCAGACTCGGTAGTTGACTCTAGCCCATCATCAGGCCATCGTCATCCTGGATTAACAGTCCTGGTCTCAGCCTCTGGAATGGCCTCATCGTGATGCAGTCTTCTTGAAAATGAGTGTTGGAAGGTCTCGTGCTAGTGGCGGCTCTTGTCGTAGTTTCCACTGTGCTAACTGCAATCAAACACCCATTCAATCGTCTGCGATGCACCACGGACTCTCCTTCTCCTTTTTATTTACGTTAGGGCAGAAATTTGCTGTGTAACAAGCCAAATATACTTATTAAATGCCTAATGCTCGAACGCACGCGAACTCATGTTATAAATCTGACTTTTACGTTTCGGCGAATATTGCGGCCTACCTAGCCGAAATGTACATAAACAAATGCCTAGTGCTCAACCCCACACGAATTCTTGTTAGAAGTCTGACCTTTACGTTTAGGCAAAGATTGTGGCCTAGCTAGTCGAAATGTAGATAATTAATGCCTAGCGCACAACCGTACACGAATTCTTGCTACAGGTCTGTAATTCTTCCAGTTTTGTTCAGGCTCTAGCTACACTCCTAACTCGAATTACACACTGTTCGCCTATTCAGCTTCTACGACGAAGTCTTTGTTCTATGGTAAGTTCACGGCGCAATCATAAGCCGGACTGACACACTCGCGACCGCACTAAAGAAAATGTTAGAATGGAATGAAGTGCCTCCTCACGCATCTCTCAATATTTATACGGAACAGTAGGTGACGCCACACCAGGGACTTTACCCGAAAACACTTGAGATTGCTATGTGGCGAGTTGTTTGGTTCCCACGGTATTCGCGCGAATGTTGTATTACGAAAATCACTGCTTATTAACGGCTCGAGACACAACATGTCATTTTGTAAATCATGAAGAATGTAACTGTAGTTTTAATTTATCTAATATCCTTCCAGGATATCCTTGCCGCTTTAATTCTCAGCAAGGTGGTAGATGTAGTTCCCCGAATAGCATCCGAGAATCGTCATCCTTTATCTGCTATATTCTTTCTCGCTCACTCCCTTTGCCACGACCGTCTCTGCTATCTGCACCCACCTAAAGCATTCATCTCGGGTTCGCGCCTTTTGTGACTTCAATCCTCTGACGCTACATTATTGCTGCGTTAAATATCAATTTATCTTACCATGAACGATACGGTTCACTATATACTACTTACCTGAGATGGTGCTCTCACCTTCTGAGCTATAATTACAGAAGCGTGGTTGTAATATTATCGGCACAATCACCAAGTAGTTCGAAGTTCCTTGACTTGTGGACGAGGGAACGTTTCAACAGTTAATACAGTTACGGCATAATACTCCATTTCGAATTTTACAAAATTCATTATCATTATTGATCTTATTGTTGAAGGGCCATTGATGATATATGTCATGGAAGATCCATACCATGTATGTTATATCACAAAAAGTCGTGAAACATAGAATTTACTCAGTCATCAATTTCCAATAGTTTAAGGAATTAATGTCACATGGGACATACACGATATTTAAGGTGAAGTTACTGTGTACTATAAATTCTCACCGCCGGCCCACGGTGTAGAGGTAGCGTGCCTACCTGTTATCCAGTGGCCCAGGTTCGATTCCCGGCCAGGTCATGGATTTTTATCTGGATCTGAGGGCTGGTTCGAGGTTCACTCAGCCTACGTGATAAAAATTGAGGCACTATCTCACAATGAGATGGAGACCTCGGTCTAGAGAGCCAAGAATAACGGACATGAGAATTCGTCGTGCTGACCACCCGACACCTCGTATTCTGCAGGCCTTCGGGCTGAGCACCGGTTGCTTGGTAGGCCAAAGTCCTTGGAGGCTGTTGTGTCATGGGATTTGGTTTGGGTAAGATCTCATCAGTTAGTAATAAAAGACTACATTCGGTATTTCTTCTTGATCAGACTAATTCACTATTTGGTCACTGCTGTAAAACACTTCTTGTTCTGTTACTGAACTGCATTGGCAGATTAATTTGTCACTCTTAGAGTTTTTATGTTCACTTGCCTCTTTGATAAGTCGAACGGGAAAGGGGTTCGCAGAGGTGGCAATAAAATATTTGATGGGAGACAAATTCTTATGTATCACGCGTAAAAGGGTTTTTCAATTCAGTAAACAACATGCAGCGTAAGAGTTATCTTTGGGATGACAAGGACATATTCTATTGCCGAAATCATCTTCTCGAGCTTTCTAATAGATCGTCATCTAGTCATAGGCTATTAATTAATAATGTACCAAATTATTATCGCGTAATTAATAAGCATTTGTTCGTATAGGGCCTAGCTGCAATTATTACACAATCAACAGTTATATTGTAATATAAAATTTAATGAATCCAAAATAGGCATCGTATTAGTGATATTTTGGAGCGTTCTGTGAACATATTTGCATTTACCCAATAATGTTAATGAAGTAAGATGTATGACCTCGTTTCGTTTCCTCTATCTGAGTATCTTCAACACAGAAGACACAGCGGGAAAGGAACCTCACTTTTTGTAACCTAAGCTCAACAATTCATCTTCCGTTTGTTCGCTAGGATAAGTTTGACGCCCCTAATCCAGCACCAACTTGATCGTTGCTGCTGGAATGCAAACTTGGTTGAAAGTTACCGCAGCTGCGGTGAAAGAGAAGGTATCTTCCTTCCTTACTAAAACAAACTCAAAGTCACATAATACCATGTCGTAAATTAAACTGAACGATTGGAAGGTATCATACATCTGGGAGAGTCTCTTCCTAGCAGACGGCTTTAGTGACCAGAATGGTGTTATAGAACTCGGCTGTTCCGAAGTGGTTACCAGGAACGAAAATATCTACTCAGTGTCATACATTTTTTATTTCTGTTAATAAACGAGAAAAAGAAACGATAAGAATCTCAGAAAAAATGGCTTATAAACTATTGCTAACACGACAGAGTTAATGTCTCTGTTACATTTGTTCATCAACATAGATTAGATCTATAGATAAATATATTTTTGTTGCCAAAAGTCTTCTAAAGTGAATGGACGTTCTGGTTTCGAATTCTGATGAAGTGAATCACCAAACAGATGGTAACCTCACGAAAGTGAATGGACGTTCTGGTTTCGAATTCTGATGAAGTGAATCACCAAACAGATGGTAACCTCACGACATTGTCAGTTTTTACACTTTAACGGCAATATTCAACCCTCGGTGTAAAGGAATGTTACTCTCTCAGGATAACGGCAAGCATCAACGTAATAACTGACTTTATGAAGCACACATTTAAAAAGAACCGGAAAATACTTCAATAGATGATATTCTACAGGAAATTCCAAGTGGCTGAGGTAAATTACGGTTGTTGAAGATGGTGATTCATCCCTTCTATATGAGTGTACCTGCATCTAATTATGGAACTTTATAATATATTAGTTAAATATTATCCAACGGATATTGTGGTTGTTACTCCAGAGCTTCAGTAGAAGAATATCTCCCTGGGTATGTGTGAGAGGCATCAATGGGCTCCCAGCAATACAATACATGATGTGGAAGGTAACAGAGCTTAACAAGTTTCATGGCCTCAGCATGTGGCTGTATTCAGGTATTAAATGTTACATAAAGTATCCAAACGAGAATAACTGTGACTCTTATAGTTTCCATTGCGCTGGCATGAGGGGATTAACCCACATGACTGTCTTAATACGTGCTTCGTTATCACTTAAGTTCATTAGAGAAAAGATAAATTAGAAATTTTGTGCATTGATCTGAGTTTTCACAATAGAGGATTGCAGTGTAAGAGGCCTAAAACTACCTGGCATGTCATGATATTTTCATTATGTCTTCAGAATTTCAAGGAAGATGTCCATTTCATCATTAAAATATTGTTAACGGCAACGAAAGAGGTTTTAGTACAATGTGCATGCGCTGAAATGTAGTGTTTCTTAGGTAACGTAGTATTGCGTAATTCAGATTCAACAAAACAGCTTCTGTCTCTTTTATGTGCATACATTTTTATAAATTGGACGGAATGTTATATGCGAAGTTGGAAAGTCTGTTACATGTCAAGGCGGAAATAAAATAGCATTAAATTTACGGTTGTTTTAGTGTAGCAAAAATGTAACTGCCGTCAGCAGAACAGTCTTACATTTTATAAGAGAATGATACGTTGAAACCTTGAAAAAAACCCTCAAGAACTGTCGATTCGTTCGAAAGCGTTTCTGTTGTAGGAATTAGGAAACATACTTGTGCGTGCATGCGTGTGTGTCTGTTTGTGTGTACAGGGGAGGGTGAAATCAGGCACAATGTTAGCTCGTAAGACTACTGCTGGAGTAGAGATGAAGGAGGACTTCATTAAGATAAGTTCAAGATTTAAAGTTCGTAAGTTTTAAACAGAAATAAACATAAATATTTTAAGTATTTGAGTGTGGATTGGTAGAATCTGATGATTTTCTATCAGGAATGAAACATGCCATTCTTTGTCGAATAGTGCGTATTTTTATCCCCTGTTTAATGATGTGTTTTAACGGTATGTTATACTGCAATATTTATATTGAATTTGTCTGTTCGACAGACTGAAATGTTTTAAAGTTTCATTTCACTATTATTATTATTATTATTATTATTATTATTATTATTATTAATAAAGTACAGTAACTTATATCCTGTTCCACACTTAGGCGATGATTTTAGCAGCATCTTGTTAATTCTTCTGCTCGGGGACTTGGTGTTTGTGATTATACATGTCTCTTCTACACAAACCAGATAACCCTGCTAACCACAACAGAAACTTACAATAGTTGAATGAACTAGGCTCCCTGCCGTCATTACCATGATTGTGATTATTTTGATTATTGCACGAATTACAACATGAAACATGAGACGGAAATTCTTCAAAATGTCATTTTAGGATATCTGCAGTATGCCTTGAAGAGGAAAGTGTTGTTTGTGCAAAATCTGGCCTGAAATTATATTTCTGAAAACAAGATAATGGTTTGCCTGAATAACACATAAGTTAGAAAAGTCATTGAAGTAATGAGCTTTGGTTTTGATGGAATGAATAAAATCTATAGATGAGTCAGCCAGACTAGACGAATATGCTTTGAGTTTGTGCGGTATGGCTTGAGCGCATACTGCCCTCAAGAAGACTGACAAAATCGTCTGCAATGAACACATCAATAGTTTCCTAGGTCCGGCTCCATGGCTAAATGGTTAGCGTGCTGGCCTTTGGCCACAGGGGTCCCGGGTCCAATTCCCGGTAGGGTCGGGAATTTTAACCATCACTGGTTAATTTCGCTGGTACGAGGGCTAGGTGTATGCGTCGTCTTCATCATCATTTCACCTTCATCAGGACGCGCAGGTCGCTTACGGGTCTCAAATCGAAAGACCTGCACCTGGCGAGCCGAACACGTCCTCGGACACTCCCGCCACTAAAAGCCATACGCCATTTCATTTCTTTTAATTTTTTTTTTTGCTAGTAAATCGACGTTTAAATAATGGAATGCACAATATTTCGCCATTCTTCTAACATTAAATGCCTTGAAATAAATGACGCCGAACCGGTGCAGAAATATTTGCATACCGGTAATCTATTATCTGACAGTGGCACTGTAGGTGGACCACCATGACATCCTTAACATATGATGTGTTAGTATCTCAAGAAATTCTCTGTGTCATACACAACGCAATGTAAACAATGTTGTACATACATATGCACGGTTAACGTTGATTATATAGAAGTTGAGACTCTGTTTGTAGAGCGAAATATGTCATTCTGTTACTAATATTTATTATTATTATTATTATTATTATTATTATTAATACTATTATTATTATTATTATTATTATTATTATTATTATTATTATTATTATTATTATTATTTTCTTGCAATTTGCCTTACGTTGCACAGACACAAGTTGGTCTTCTGATGACAATGGGATAGGAATGGGCAAGGAGTGGGAAGGACTTGGCCGTGAACTTAATTAAGTTACAGGTCCAGCATTTGCCTGGTGTGAAAATGGGAAACCACGCAATACCATCTTCAGGGCTGCCGACAGTGGGGTTCGAACCTACTGTATACCGAATGCAAGCTCACAGCAGCGCGCCCCTAACTGCACGATATATTTTTATACGTGTGTTATATTGTTCTAAGTGTTATATTGCATGCTTCGGCACACTGGAAAAAATTATAACTCATATATATTATTTCTCAGGGGTGTCTTTTTTCGGTACGTCAGATCTTTCTTAATACTTTATCAGAATAGAAGATTGAGACATAATTTTGAAGGTGGCGTTCTCCGCTAATGACGAAAAATAAACATATAGTTTTAAATTAATGTTCTCGTTAAAATATTTGTTTGCGTAAAGGATGTATAAGGAGCCATCTGTTGGCAATCTCTTTAACTAACTTTAACGACAGCTGTCAGTTTCAGTTGTTTACGTTGTTTAAAGGATATAGAGACGGTGGCATCTAATTGCAGTCTGTATAACTATAGTCCATTTCATATTAGAAGGCTACTGTGATACAATTATTAGATATCATTTTGAAGATTACGTTCGCGTGACAGCTGTTGGTTGGAGCTGTTTACGTTATTTACGCAAGTGTAATCTATCACACAAATAAACCGAATTAAAACCTATAAACTGCATTAAATCGAGTAAGTAACCTATACTTTTATTACTCCCAACCTCAGTAACATTGATCTGCCAATTCATTCCACGGTGCCAAGGGGCACAACAGGCACACCGAGAGGGAGACCTCCAACCAGAGGATGTTCTACACCATTGGAACGTTTCACAGATCACAGGAGAAGAAATTCCAGAAATGACGAACAAAGACATCTTCGACTTCAGAAGGGAAACTCAGCGTAATCGCAGACAAGACAGATTCAATGTTCAACGACAACAGTTAGTGCAAGATAACAACTTTGTGTCATCAACTTACCTACTTCACCTCCATCAAAACATCACTGCAAAAGTACAACTATATTTACCTAAAAACACATTGTTCTGCCCATCTTTTCCCAAAAGACAATGAAGTGCAAACACATAGTGTTGGTGATATGGGCAAAAAGTTCGTACGTTGTTCTGCAAGGTTGTTTGCATGGGTTTTCAGTGACAATTCAGCTACTATTTGTTGTCACAAGGGAAAGTTAATTTAGAACCCATTAACGTACGTGAAGAGCTTCAAAACATCATAGAGCAGAAAGATGAACTATGAACTACCTACAAAATATTATAGAGTTCGACATTGCTTTGGCATTTGATTCAGTTCAGATTAACTCACATGACATTCCTTGGAGGCGTCCATATTGTTTTAAATTACATGAGCAGATGTATCATATGACAGGAAGATTGCAACCTCCTACAGGAGTCCAACCCATTTATCAGTCTTTCCACCCCCACCCCTAAGTGGGTTTTCCGAAAATAAAAAATGCATGCTTCATGAAGCTTTTTTGAACTTTTTTCACCTACGTTAAGTGCCTTTTCCGAAAATATGACATGTTCCTCTATTTTTAAAGGACTTTCCAAATACCAGCTTTCTTCTCTGTAACATGTTAAGTTTTTGACATACAATGTACGTATAACGGTACTCATTTTAAAAAATTCACCCGATTTTTCAATTCTTTTCAGCTCCTCAAGTGGATTTTCCGAAAACAAAAGTACGTGTTTTTTAAGAAGTTTCCAAATACCAGTTTTCACGTCTGTAACATCTTAAGTTTTTCATTTATAAGTATCCTAGTAAACAGAATTCAACTCCTCCTTTATTTATTTTCACCCCCACCCCTTAAGTGGATTTCCGGAAAATAAAAGAAGACGTGTTTCTTTATTTTGAAGGGAGATTCCAAATACAAATTTTCATATCCGTAACACCTTCAGCTTTTTATATATAAATATCCTCACAAAAATAATTGAACTCCTTTATCAACCCGCTCTCCCACGTTACAGTAAGTTGATCACCCCCCAGCCCAAAAATGCGTGTCTCTTTATTTTTAAAGGAAATTCCTAATACCAATTTTCACATCTGTAACTTTCTGTGTTTGTAATATAAGTATCGCCATAAAGAGAATTCAATTTTTTCACTTTTTTCACCCTCTCGCCTTAAGTGAATTTTCCGAAAAAATACATGTTTCTTTATTTATAAAGCAGCTTCCAAATACCAATTATCTCGACTGTAATATCTTCAGTTTTTCAGATATGTGATCCTCATAAGAAGAATTCAAATTCCTTTTTCACCTGCCCCCGCACCCCCTCCCCCGTAGTTGACTTTCCCCAACAATGCGTGTTTCTTTAATTTGAAAGGATATTCAAAATACCAATTTTCACGTCTGTAACATCTTCAGTTTTGAGATTTTGTTATACTAACCAAAAAAATTCAACCCCTTTTTAGTTCCTTTTACCCCACTTAAGTGATTTTTCAGAAAACAAATAATACTTTTATCTTTATTTTTAAAAGAGATTAAAAATGCCAGTGTTCACGTCTGTAAGATGTTAAGTTTTGAGATATGCTGTAGATTTGCTCATTTTAAAAATTCACCTCCTTTTTCAGTTCCCTTTAAATGGATTTTCGAAAAAGAATATGTACTTCCTTAATTTTACAGGAGATTCCAAATACAAGTTTCACGTCTGTAACGTGTTACGTTTCTGAGATATACAGTAGATATATTCTTTTTTTAATTCACCTCCACCGGCACTGCTGTTTACTCCCGTTAATAGGATTTTCCGAAAACAAAATAGGTCGTGTTTCTTTATTTTTAAAAGAGATTCCAAATACCAAGTTTGAAGTCTGTAAACTTTTAAGTTTTTGAGATATAGATATACTCATTTAAACAATTCACCCACTTTTTCACCCCCTTAGCAACGGAATATCCAAAAATCCTCTCTTAGTGAATACCCAATCTCTAATATAAATGTTTCCTCAAAATTTCATTTCTTTGTGTCCAGTAGTTTTTGCTCGGCGATTATGAATCAGTCAGTCAGTCAGTCAGTTAGTCAGTCAGGCTGACACTATACCTGATTTTAAATTTCACTACTAGCGATGCATTTCACCCTCGAAGATCCAATGGGCCAACAGTTAGTGAGGTGGCTGCTGTTTCTGTCACTAATGACGGAACATCACCAGGCAATATTGTTTTTGTCATCTATTCTAAAAGAACTCGTGCATTACTAAAATATCACACTTGAACCCCCATTCCGATGCAATGCGCAATCCATGGCTTTTCTCGTGTGGTGGTATTCTGGATGAACTTTAGGTGAGCCACATAGTCAAGTTAATACTACTGCATTGAGAACAGTCACAACTCAATTACAGTAAAATTGCTATCGTTTAGCAGTTAGTATCCTTCAGTATCCTTCATGTGTCAGGTAAATTATTTCCCCAATATATTGTTGACAGTTATGTCAAAGTAGAAAGTTCGAGGTTAGCATTCATTCGATCGCATCAACAAGAACTCAGAGCTGATAGTTACAAAGTTTTGATGGACTTTGCTAACACTGATGCTGGGCAAAGAGGGGCAACTGGGAGTATTCCTGTTAATCTTCCTTCAACTTATATTGGCAGCCCTCGAAATATGCTTTAAAATTATCAAGATGCGATGGCCATTTTTTCCCTTTTGAGAAAGCTTGATGTATTTCTCACAATGACTTGCAACTCATGTGTACTGAAATCATCACTCATTTGAAACAATATGAAAGAGTTGAACATATATCTGACTTGGTTACTAGGGTTTTCCATTTAAAATTGCAAGCGTTATTAGATGAAATTTTAAAAACGAACACGTACTAGGAGTAGTCATTAGTTATGTTTGTATTATTAAATTTCAAAGGGGAGGTCTCCCTCATGCACACATTCTGCTAATTCTGACAAATGAAGATAAATTACGTTCAGCTGAAGATATAGACACTTCAATTCGTGCTGAAATTCTAGATAAGAAAACAGACCCACAAACGTTTTGAAATTATTCAGGAATGCATGGTACACGGACCTTGCGGTACTATCAATCCAAAGAGTCCATGAATGCAAGAAATAAAATTTATTAAAAATTACCGAAAAAGTTTCTATAGGAAACTAATTGAAATGGTAATGGCTACCCTACTTATAGACGACGCGATAACTTTGTTACAATGTCAGGTCGATCATTTATCATTGATAATCGTTGGATTGTACTATATTGTAGATTTCTCAATAGAAAATACCTTTTTCATATCAATCTGGAGCATTGTTCTTCAATAAAATCTGTTAAATATTTGTACAAATACGTGTATGAAGGACAAAACTGCGCAGCTTTACGATTGCATACAGATTCTGAAGGTCAACAACAACTCACCGTTGATGAACTGAACATTTACTTGAATTGTCGTAATGTTAGCCCACCAGAGGCTATATGGCTATTAATCGAACGCCGACTTTTCCAATGATAACATACAGTCGAGCGACTCAGTGTCCACTTACCGGGAGAACAAATGGTGTACTTTCAGGCCAGATACGAAGCTAATGCTAACCTTGTTAGGGACTCAAACTCATGGCATTTTTTAAATTGTGTAATGAGAATATGACCGCCCGCAAGTACCTTTTCTCACGAAACTTCAGCACAATTTGTGTGGTCAAAAGGACAATGGAATATTAGCAAAAATATCAAACTAAAAAGACAAATGCTTTGGACGGATCTACACTGTCAATCCGGCCGACTTCAAAAGTTATTACCTCGGAGTACTACTTCAGCACGTTAAAGGACCGCAGTCGTTTGACGACCTAGCACAGTAGATGGAATATTATCCAACTCATTTCAACAAGGTGCAGAAAAATTGCACTTAATTACACAATGCCTGCAGGAAAGAATGCTTGCAGGAGGCTGCAAGACACACAATGCTAACATAATTGAAATAGCTTTTCGCTATCATCTGCATATTTTGTTCTCCCGCCAGTATACCTGAGTTGTGGACAACATTTCAGAACGCACTTTCAGAAGATTATCAGAGACAGCACACTCTAACTTAAGCCTGCGACCTAACAATGCAAGAACTGGGGAATCATTTTAAATATCTTGCTAACAACTCAAGCTACCGACCGCTGTTGTGACCGTCGCACAACATACAACAGAATCCTAGAACGCAGAAGAAGAACGTACGGACTGCAAGAAAGCTTATGAAAAGCTAAACGTAGATTAGAATATAATAGCTGAGAAAGTCTTACATGCTGTAAGAAATACAACTCCCAATTGTTACATCATTGACGGACCGGGGGGCTCCGGTGAAACATTTCTCTACCAAACATTATGCCACATTTTACGAGGTGAAAACAAATTTGTTTTACCAGCTGCATGGACAAGTATTGCTGCCAATCACCTACCAGGGGGACGCACATCACAGTCGGTTTTTAAATTACCTGTACCCATCTTGAATACTTCGCTCTCATCGATTCGCACTCACACCAAGGATGCACAACTTCTTCGTGACTCAGACCTCATCATTTGCGGCGATATTTTAATGGTTCCGAAAGACGCGCTAAGCGTTGTCGATCGTCTTTTAAAGGACGTCAAGAATAATAATCTCCCTTACGGAGGCGAAATAATTCTGTTTGGTGACGGTTGAAAATATAGTTAAACAATCGCCCTTATTGTCTCATGTTAGAATTAATAAGTTGACTCAGAATGCTAGGACAAATGATGATCCCGTTTTCACTGAAAGGTTACTTACATTGGGTAACGGTGATTTAGAAGTTAAAGCAGATTATTACAATAATGCGATCAAAATTCCGAAACATTGTTATTGTAATTATGATAGTATTGTTACCACCATAATCAATGCCACACAAATCAATGGACAAAATGTTTCGCAATTCTATTCAACGGCGATTTTATGACCAAAAATTGATGATTGTACAATAATTATTGAATATGTAATTTCCAATTTGTTACCTGTACCTCGGTACTGATTCTGTCCAACACGACAAAGTAAACAGTGTTGAATTGTACCCCATGGATTATTGAACTCCTTAAATCCGTTTTTAAATCCGCTTTTAAATACAAGTGTTATTATGTTAATTATAAATCTTAGCGCATATGAGGGATTAAGTAATGGTGCAGGATTCGTGGTAACTCACCTAGGCGAGTACATCATCACTGCTAAATTAATTGACTCCGATACAACTGTGCTCATACCCGGCAGTAAACTCACATTTTCTCATCCAACCGTGCCCCGCCAGATGACAAGAAAACAATTCGCAATAAACGTAGTAGCCTTTGCTATGACCATTAGTAAATCACAAAGTCAGACGCTTCAGAATTTTCTCATGGATTTTTCATGAGTTCGTAGATTCAGTGATATTTATGTTTGTGTAAAGGACACATACGGCAAAAAAGTAAACGATGATCACATTACCACTGCTAACATTGTTTTCAAAGAAGTTTTGTAAGGTAAAGAAATTTGAAAACCAAATTCACATCTAATAAACACAACATCTTTTTTTTAATTTATACTTTTTAAATGTTTTACAATCAAACATATTGTATATGATTATAACGACTTTTTTACAATGAGACCGATATTTATTAATACTCTCAAAATAAAATACCTTTCATTAAAACACTTGCACTTAATTGTTTCCACACTCAGCGACTGAACGTGATACTGTGCGAAATATTCGCACGCATCAGCTAATTGATATAAAATGGGAATAGGACCCACGAAATATCTGCGTTCAAAAATGTGAAAGTTCACAGCATAGTTTATCAGGCGGGCCTGTTGATTTCTTATTTCCTTGAAGAAGCGTGCGCAATTACCACTACACGTGCCAAATTATTCATGGGCACTCTACGCACTACCCTCTAACACCATCTATGAATTCTAAGAAGAATGAAAGAAAAACTGGAAATAATGACTTCTCAGATATATTTTGCGTGCTGTTATACACCAGCCCCAGTGCTAATAACTTAATTTAACACTCAACCCTCTACCCTTCCAGCCTTTGAAATGTGGCACCGGCATGAGACAATCACAGGGTCGCTGACTGGGTACTACCCACAGCGACATCTTCGAATATTACAAATATTACAAATATTAAATTATTAAGCAGGAAGGATAAGAGAGAAGGTAAAATTAAATAAAAAGTCCTGAATGAGAACCTTTTAGTAAAAACAGATTTATTAAAAAGAAAGGCTGAACTTTGGCAAAGTAACGCTTCTACACAAATAGACATCAATTAGGACTGTACATGAATACGTCATTCATTATCTTTTTGTCAACTCATACGAAAATTTAGTTCAATTTACACCAATTCTTTGTTTAAGTCACATCTATTAAGAATTCGTCAACCTAAGTTATCAAAATTAATGTTTCTAATATTTCAACTCTGACCATGAAAAACCAAATTTAAATTCATCCATATGCATCGTTTAATTGAGTTCACACTACATTATATTATCATTAACCAACATTACTTTACTCCACTAATTCCATTTACCTAATTCATCTCGGTCTTCATTATGTTTGGCTAACACCATATTTCAAAAATCATAATAATAATATTAATATAGTTGACCATCACTACATCCATCATTTCGTCAGAGTGACCTTTAAATCCAAAAAAACCAATTCAAAATACACCCATCTATTCATGAATTCAATAATCCGTATCCACTTTCCATACTTTCAAAATTAATCAATCATTAAATTGTAAGATCGCATTATTTAAATTATTACAATATGTTCCATCATGGAATCGTGAAGCTGTTTGTAATATTAAATCCTGACATTTGTTATATCATTCATGAACTCTACAATTATTTAAATTGTAATCATTAGATCATCAATGATCATAAAATCTCAGGTCATTGCATAATTAAAAATCATTCAATCTGAAATCATTAAAATTATTCAATCATCCAGTTTGTTAAATCATTAAATTATTAAGTCCGCAAATTTGTTAAATCATTAAGTTATTAAGTCCTCAATTCATTTGTTAACTCAATCTCAACTTTATTAAGTCCTCTCAAATTTCATTAACTCATTCTTATATATATAGCCTCCTCCTCTCATCTATATACAATTAACACGGAAAGTGACCGACTCGATAGTTACCCCTGACACGAATAAATTTAGCCTACTATTCTGATTCATCATTAAAGGAAAAAATTTCGCATACGCACAATCAGCTGTTTCAATAATACGTAAAATTAACACAAACTCTGTAGCAAAGGACCTACACTAAATTTAAAATACGCCAAACGTATTCTACACTGAATTTATAACAATAGGACAGAACCATATTGTCGCAACAAATCAACCATAAGTGAAATGAATTCACACACCAACCAAAAATTTACAACTGCAAACCAGAATTTGCATTGCCCAATACATAGTAAAACACACATCACATTGCAGCAAACACAACATCAGTCAAATACATAATCACCAGGAAATCATCTCCATTGACCTGGCCGGGCATCGACCTCCGACCATCAACATAGCAACATTACAGTGGCCTATCATTCCCTATATCATAATGAACTGTCACGAAGTGTATTTATTACTTTAATTTCAATGTGCTGTTCCTAAATCTCACAAGCATAATTGTATAATCAATGACATTAATCCTTTCATTTTTAAGACCGTAATCAATGCAGTTTGAAACTCCCTTAATATACATGTCCAGCCGGTAAGGGAATATTTTATCTTTGAGCGCACCTCATATCTGTTTATTTCACTAACTCTGGCAATATTTTCGTCAATACCAAATTAATATCTCTCCATTTAATTAACTCCATATGTCTCTTTTAAATCATCTTTTGTATCACTGAGCCTCTCTGGGCGAACAATAACCATTATTTATAAGCATTCAACGCTTCCAATGCACATTATTCATTCCATACATCACATATTTAATAGCACTCCTCACAGAATTCATAACATTATAGAAACATTTATATTACTTTGCCGGCACTGTCATCACATATTTCGCTCTACAATATCGTCGGTTCGTCTCCTGCTACTGGCATTTGTATCTTAAAGGCCTTACTTCAAAGCTAATCTCACTAAATCTCACATGAGTTATATGACAGAATATCTATTCCCGCACAGCACATTTTCATCTACTGATTAAAAACACGTTACTTACTGATAAATGAACTCTAAAATTTCACTGTAATGTGCAGGGATGGCCAATGGTTCGTATCTTCACGGTCAAAGAATTTTCTCTCGACGATCGTAACTTAATATCATGCAGCATGCTATAACTATCCTGTCCTATTCCCATGACTATAAACACATACTGATTGCCATTTATATTACCTAAGATATTTACACACACACGGATATCGTATCAGAAGATCGCACACTATAAAAATAATATTTTCACATACGTATCTTATTACTATAGAAGATCGTATTTCCACACATATTATCTTATTATTCAAGAAGATCATATTCAACACACGCTTCTTATTCTACATAAATCACTCCCCCCAAGGCATCAATATAGAAAGTTACTCCCTACAGCTAACTACCCTTGCTACAGTAAAGTGAACATTCATGCAAGAAAAAAATGATTTACAAGTTAACAGCAAACAGTGCATAAGCGAAATAATGAATCAGAGGTTCTTATCGAGTTCGGTGACGTCCCACGTCCAGCTACACGGCACCTCGGCCTCAGGTCGGCCCCATGATGTTGTTTGTTCCATCATACAGGTGGCATTAACACGAACACTAACGCCTTTCTCGATACCCATGTTCTTCACTCTTGCTGGCTTTAACATTTCATACAGCTTCACATGCATTATCACACAAAAAATACACAAAACATATACATGATTTAATTATAAGTAAACACTAAACACTTATTCACACAGTTAAAGTACTCCGTCTCTGCTATACTCTGCGATTCTCAACACGTTGCACTGCGAAGCGTCCCGTATCTCGATATCGTTCCGGTCATTACTGCATCGTCAAAGTTAATACTCTGAGAATATCTCTGCAAATTCTATACTATTTCCACCACCAGTATCTAAGTGAAAATAAGTCTATCGGATCCAGTTAAAGTTATTAGGCTGAGAAATTCTCAAATTTTATTCTATAGCGAACACCATGCGCCTTCCGTGCGACTCGCCCCGAATCACGCAGCAGAGTGTCCCTTCCGAACAGCGCGTGGCTTCTTCCTGCACGCCAGCCTCCTGGTACAGAGCTTAGGGATTCCCCTCGTCAGTGGTGCAATATCCTGTCGTATATAGTTACATTTATTAGTCGCGATAGTTCATTAGGAAAATATCGTCTTAAATTCTCATCTACGGAAGAGCCTGAAATTTATTCTACATTGTCCTTCGGTTGATTTTGTCAATATCGGAGGGCTTTCATGCGGGCGTCTATATTTCTTTTCCCCCATCACCTCAGGCGTTCTGTGCTCTGATTCGCTACTCAGAAGTCCTGCCAACTTAAAATCTAAGTAGCTCGATCATACACCTCTCTCACTCTAGCGTGGAATATTCCATTCCTTCGATATTACGCCATCAAATGACCCTGACACGTGGACTCCAGCTTCAAGCTTAGGCAAGCGGAATTGCAACACATATCCGGCCTCTCATGTAACTATACTCAATTCTCCCCGTAACTTTCTATAATTTACACTATTCTATGCCAATGATATGGACCGTTCGGGTTCAACACGTACACGCTAAAACTGTCAGGATAGCGTGAACAATTGAATAGCCATTCAGCGAAGTTTAGCAGCTATTTTCGTATGAAGATGAGAATATACAGGGTGTTTGGAAAAGAACTCCCTAGTTTTAATGTGTCCTAGAATTGGTACAAAGTGACATACATTATTCTAATTTGTGGTGTGTGAATCACCAACTCTCTGAGTTTGGCTACACTGCAGTTGGCAGGTCTGCTTGATCTTGAGACGGCGCCCGTGTTGTTTGTTTCCTCCGTTCCCTGAGTTCAGTCCAGGCGTGCGTGCAGTGCAGTGCAAAACAGAGGAAACAAACAGCAGTGGCGCCGTCTTAAGGTCAAGCAGACCTATCAACTACAGGGGAGCCAAACTTGGAGTGTTGATGATTCATACACCACAAACTAGAATATTGTATGTCACTTTGTACAGATTCTAGGACACATTAAATCTAGGGAGTCCTTTTCAAACACCCCGTATAATGTCATTTCGATATAAATTTTTCATATTTACTACCTGTTGAACATTTTGAAAGAAATGAGGTCCCTTATTAATCATATGCTTTATTATCTAAACGTTAAGGTCGATTTTGTAATAAAATTCAACACTGTGTTACTGATAGAATGTCAAAAATATTTGTGTCATATCACTATCACAATACAGTAAGTTTGAGGTTTGAATCCGATACTGAAAAGTTCACCGTGCAGAAGCATATTGAGTAACCTGAGCGTAAATTCGCTGAATCCAGGATGTAAAATATCAGCTATTGTTTCCCTTGGAAACAAATGTGGCTGATTAAAAGCATATTTTAATGGCCTTTGGAGTAATTGACAGACTATAGACTACATAAACATCTTCTTTTCGACACAACTGCAGGGTCTATACACTCAAATAAAAATTCATTCTTTCAGATATTTTAGTCTCGATTTTGCCAGATTGATTACTGCAGAAATGTACAATACCAACTGTCGTAAACCTGTTATTTATGAATAAGAACAATAAGGTTTTACATTATTGTGGTTTCATCTTATATTTCTAGGTCTTGTATTTCACAATATAATTAGCGTAATACCAACATCACCAAAACAAAGAAAATAAAAAGGTTTGCAGCAGCTATCTATCTACAATACATCCAAGAACAGAATGTTCCTGCACATGTATGGTTGTAGTACTTGCTCTCTATGATCATCAGCTCCGTGTAATTCACGGATGTGTAAATTCTCTCTCATAATATCCCACAACATGGTGCCAGTGTCAACGTATAAATATGTAAAATTAACTGATATATTAAGTGGGAAGGAACTGATTTCTACATTGACAAAGGTAATTTCTGTAATCGAAATGAGAAAAATGCTTCAAGGAATACGATGTTAAGATTTGAAGTCACTTGGCCATAGTGTTATATGTATCATTACTAGAGCTTTTCACCGCGGGTGTCTCCTCATCACTCCAAACTTATTTGATTTCCGTCAAACATCTTTCTTCTGTCTCAAACTTACTCCCACCTCTGCCAGGAAACGAATAACAGCAATGAACATTCAGTTGCTCAGTGATTTCTACGACAAAGAAACTTTGCTAATGAGAAAACTCCATGAACACCACTTTTCGAATGAAGGCCAAACTTTTATGGATAGCTATTGCTTTGTGGGATATTAACAAGTACAGCACAGCTCGATTCTCGTCAGTTTTTAATCCGAGAGTCTTTAATATCGACCCATCAGCGTGTAGTCTGTCTGTATTCAATTCAATAATATTCTCAGAAACCGCATGATTATAGACGGCTGTAGAAAGTATCGTTCTAAACGAATCTCCCTAGTGATATGATATAAACCGCCTACTTTCGGCGAGGTTCTGACCGTAGGAGTGACGTATAATATTTCCTCCATTCACGTGCAGTCGTCCTGAACGCATACTTGATGTGTGGGGTCTATGTAGGATTGTGAGTATAACCCCTAGTGCATCCTTTTGTAATCTATGCCCGGGATGAGTGACTCAGACGGTTGAGGAGCTGGCCTTCTGACCCCAACTTGGCAGGTTCATCCTGGCTCAGTCCGGTGATATTTAAACGTGGTCATATACAATAACTTAGTGTAGTTAGATTTAATGGCACGTAAAATAACACCTTAGGGACTGAATTCTGGCACCTCGGCGTGTCCGAAAACTGTGAAAGTAGTTAGTGGGGCGTAAAGACATGATGATTATTATTATTATTATTATTATTATTATTATTATTATTATTATTATTATTATTATACTCTATGTATATTCGGATATTCCATAACCTGCACTGCTGTAGGCCAACTACCTGAAGGTGTATTTTGCCGTTTATGGCTCGTGAATGGGACTCCGGTGATCAAGCAACAGTATACCACAGAGATGATTGGGACTAACAAACTAACCCACTGTCGGTAGCCTTGAATATGGTTCTACTTGGTTTCCCAATTTACACACCAGGCTGCACTTTATTTAAAGCCATGACCGCTTTCTTCGCAATCCTAGCCATTTCTTATCCCACCGTCACCATAAAACCTATCTCTGTCGGTGCAACGTAATCCAACCTGTAAAAAAATGTTTAACTGTTACGGACATAGAATAGATAAAATTTTCAAGGTATTACTATTCTTCGATGGAGTCATCCGTGTCGTTTGATACCTGCGCCCATGAAACATGAACATATAGGCCTAAATTTGTTATTTTTTTCAGTTTGTTTTCATCGAAAAACTTGTCACTCTAGTAGTTCCTTTCCATCCAACAAGAAACGTTTTTTAAGAGGCTTGTTAGCTGCAGTCGCTTAAGTGCGGCCAGTATCCAGTACTCGGGAGATAATGGGTTTGAATCCCACTGTTGGCAGCTCTGGAGACGTTTTTCCATGGTTTCAAGAAAATGCTGGGGTTGCACCTTAATTAAAGCCACGACCGCTCCCTTCCCATTCTTATCTCTGTCCTGTCCTACAGTCGCCATACGAGCTTTATGTGTCGGTGCGACGTAAAGCAGCGCGTGAAACATAATATTCCTTTCTAATGGTTTTGAATTCTTTTTTTTCGGAGCATGGTGATTCAGTATGCGTTTTCCAATCGTTGTTGCACATATGATCGTCCTGAATGGCTTATCACACTGATGGACTTTAGCTTTCTAATTAGATGGGCTTAACTGTTGTGATCAGAGCAGTAACTTATTCTTCATTTGCTGCTCATGGTACAAGTTCAAAGTTTGTTTTGACTATTTTGTGGACCCTACGATCGCTATCTGTGACCACTTACCTATTCGAGGGATGGTGATCTTTATACCACTTAAAGGTAACGAAATATCACAATTAGCTGATAGTGAACGGACTTCAAATGAAATGTAAGAAAATCTAAAGGAAACTTTCAAGGTGTATAGAATTAGTATTAATAAGAAGAAAGCAAAGAGTATGGTGATCGGAAGGAGAAGGAAGGGGCTACCATCAAAATAAGCCATGAAATGATTGAACAAGTGCTAGCTTTCAAGTACCTTGGCAGTGTAATAACTGAAGACCTAAAAGGCCACCAGGAGGTCGCTGTCGCTAAGGAAGCCTACAACAGAGACTTTTGTGTGGGCAGCTGGTTAAAGGAATGAGAAAAGACTTGTCAAGTGCTTTGTCTGGAGTGTGGCACTCTATGGAGCAGATACATGGACGCTGACAAAGGAGAATGAAAGGAGACCAGAAGCATTTGAGATGTGGGAATTGTGGAGAATAGAGTAGACAGAGTGAGAAATGCAGAGTTGCTAGAAAGAGTTGGAGAAACGAGACGACTGCTACAAGTTATAAGGAGGAGGAAGAGAAACTGTGTTGGACACTGGATGGGGCGAGACTGCTTGTTACTAGATGCTCTTGAGGGGTCCGTGAGCGGAAGGAGGACGGGAAATATAACAGATGGCGGACTATATAAGGAGAGAAGGAAGCTTCGTCAAAATTAACAGAGGAGCAGTGGACAGGTGTGCGTGAACAACAATCACGCGAAGACCTGCCACAGGGCAGAACATATTATTATTATTATTATTATTATTATTATTATTATTATTATTATTATTATTATTATTATTATTATTATTATTATTATTACTTTAAAAGTAAAAATTTCTCCTGTGCGAAAACTTGTCCACTGCCCAACAAACGAGGCATTTTTCAATGCTTTCCACAATATCAATCACAATGTGCTTTGCAAACCTAGAAGTAAGATTGATTCCTCCTTAGTGTCGAGTGTACGTGTAGTGGAATCCTTTAGCTTCCCCTACTTCATGGACATTTAATTCCCTTAAGTAGGAAAGCTTTGCTTTGAATTAAGTTACGTAATTTACTCTTACTTGCGTACCTAAAATAAATGATTGAAGTGATGTTGCACTTACACATTGTATCTCAGATTCGTTCATTCTACAGGTGTTTGGAAGTTCTTGTTAAAAACTCCTAGGTCTTATAGAGGATGCTGAGTATTTATTTATTTATTTATTTATTTATTTATTTATTTATTTATTTATTTATTTATTTATTTATTTATTTATTTAGGATCAGTAACAGCTTAGCGCCGAATTACAAATATCCGAAATATGTACAATAATTATTAATTTATAATGAAACATTTACAAAATACAAAGTTATAATTTACATATTTACGTAAACAACGTCAAAAACCAAGGAAAATTCAGAGATGAGACTGAGAAGATACAGGCAAGAATAGGAAGAAAGAAATGAAGCTAAATTACAAGAGAAATGTTATGACAGAGCGATGGATAAGATAAAAAGGAATCTAGCTTCCTGCTGAAAGAAAAGGTCTTAATTCTGGTGCTATGGGAAGGGACGTGGAGTGGGAATAAGGAAACTAATTGAGGTGACCGAAGTATACCATTAGCTGCTTCGTATAGTAGCTTTAGGTCGGATACTTTCATGTGAGGTTTAATACCCCAAGAAATTGGTTAGTGCTCAAGTTGTAATTGACAGGGACGATGGATCTGACGATTGAACAGAAGAAAGATTTCACACGGTCAAGGTGGCTGAAATTTGTGTAGGAAGAAATGGACCAAACTGGTGAGGCGTATTCGACAACCGGTAAGAAACGGGAAACGTAGAGTGTTCTGAGGGTATGGACCAGACTGGTGAGGCGTATTCGACAACCGGTAAGAAACGGGAAACGTAGAATTCTTTGAGGGTATTTATATCTCTGATGTTAGAAAACCTGCAGAATACACCAACAAGTGATATAGCACATGAGATGACCCTGTTTATGATTGAAACAAACAACAGTTTACAATCAAAATGCACTATTAAGTAGATAATTATTCGAGTAGGAACAGCTTCAGATCAATTGTTTAGATTTCCTGCTTCTCCTCGGTGAAGGACGATTCAACATAAACCAGGTGTGGTTGAGCGAGTATACTGGAATATATTTCGTAGGCACAATGTTTACATCAAAGGCAGTGGTCGCCACATGGAAGCACTGTTATAGTGGGCCAGGCTGCTAATCATCAACTGACGAAAAAAACAGATTATTATGTTCATATAGAAAAAGTAGTTGATGTGACAAAGTGAATAAGTTTCTTTCTCATTCTCTTCAAATTGGAAATTTTTACCAAATTAGTCAACTTTCTTACGAATAAAACTGTTGTTAAGGGATACAGTGAATAACTTTCTTTATTTTTTCCTTCAAAGTGGACATTGTTACCAAATTAGTGAATGCTGGTTTTGTAAGAAATGTAAGTAACTGAATCACAACTAATTAAATTACTATCGCCGAGCTCGATAGCTGCAGTCTCTTAAGTGCGGCCATTATCCAGTGTTCGGGAAGTAGTGGCAGCCCTAAAATGGTTTTCCGTGTTTTCCCACTTTTATACCAGGCAAATTCGAGGGCTGTACCTTAATTAAGGCCACGGCCGCTTCCTTCCCACTCCCAGCCCTTTCCTGTCCTATCGTCGCCCCAAACCTATCTGTGTCGGTGGGACGTAAAGCATCTTGTAAGGAAAATTAAGTTACTATCGTTCCTTCAACTAGCAAAAGTGCGAGATTTCAACACTTGATTTGAAATGGTTGCACCTGTAATAGGGAAACGGTACCTTTATTGACGTGGGTTTCTATTCAATCCGTTCTCTAAGCAGTTTCCCCTGCAATCCCTAAGGGTCTGTAATAGCAGTTCCCGAGCATTTTGTATAAACTTCATGTAAGAGTGTAAAGATCAGACAATTCAACTAAGGCAGCATTCGAAACAAAACCAGCGTATTTCTGTATAAAACAATATTACAACAAAGCCTCAAGCTTACTGGTGCTATATTAAACTGTATTTGATCCCATTGGTGGAATGTATGCGCAAATTAACAACATATTTTAACATTCATCGGACGCCACACCAATACTACCTCACAAAGGACACATATAGGAATTCCAGCGCACTGCTATGCATAATGTTATGATACATATATAATTTGTTTGCATTTAGTCAGAAGTTCATTTCTGGTCATTTAAAATAGAACTTTAGTGGAGCAGAGATATGAACCACCATACAAACACGGTACAGTTAACAAGCTGTGTGTATAAAATGAGCATGAAATTATTCTTAAACATGTCGTAGAAAACAACTCGCCACAACTTGCCATGAAGTGGTAAGCATTGTAGTTATACGAGTGTTGTTAACAAAATAGTGACAACGTGGGACTAAGTCACTAAACTCAAGCATCTGTAGTATGCGGCGTTACTTTCCAGGCAAAGGTTGTGATTTGATTAGGGAGAAATATGAGGAAACTTTCCTACGTATTACAACTTTTAAAAAATTCGTACTGACAAGTTTATCTAGGGAATTAAATTCTCAAAATAGATTTGTAATAATAAGCATAACAATAGTAAAACTAATGCGCAAGATAGCGGGTATACACAGGGGAGTGCTTGGGCAAGGTAGCGGCTATACACGGCATCTTATGGATACAGTTGCCGGCCATGGGCGCTTGCGCAAGATGGCGGCTGATCTTACGAGACGGCCATGAGCGATTGCACAAATGGCGGATATACATGGGCTCTTATGGAGAAATATGACGGCTATGTGCATTGCGCAAGATGGCTGCTATAGATAGGCACTTATGAGACGGCCATGGGCGATTGTACAAGATGGCGGCTATACATGGGCTCTTATGGAGAAAGATGACGGCTATGTGCATTGCGCAAGATGGCTGCTATACATAGGCTCTTATGAGACGGCCTTGGGCGATTACACAATGTGGCGGATATAAATGGGCTCTTATGAGACGACCAAGGGCGCTTGCGCAAGGTGCCGGCTATACACAGGCTTATAAAGAGAAGCTAGCTTAGAAGCTACTGCGCAAGATGGCGCTGGCTCTTATGAGAAGGCTTCAGGGCACTTGGGCAAGATGGCGGCTATACACAGGCTCTTATGAGACTAACTCCTAGAACCTGGGTCAGAGGTTACTGTGCAAGGTATAGGCTATACATAAGCTCTTAGGAGACGGCTTAAGGACGCCTGCGCGAGATAGTGGCTATAAACAGGCTCTTATGGAGAGAGCTAGCCTAGGGGCTACTGCACAAGATGGTGGCTATACGTAGGCTCTTATGGCCTCTCCCTCCTCCGAAGGGACACAGCCGCCTTCCTCCTCCTCCTCCTCATCCGTATAGCAAAAGGGCAAAAGGTCACCTCCTCCTAGCAAAAAGGCAAATGGGGAAAAAGAACACCCCTTCCTTATCTGTAGGGCAAAAGGACAAAAGGGCTCCTGTTCCTGGCAAAAGGGTAAAAGGGCTCCTCCTTATCCGTTTGGCAAAAGGGCACCTCCTCCTTGCAAAAGGGCTTCTCTTCCGGGCAAAAGAACAAAAGTGCCCCTCTTCCTCGCAAAAGGGCTCTTCCTTCTGGCAAAATGGCTCTTCGTGTCAATTGGGTAAATGGACTCCTTCTTACAGTTACTGAGGTTAGCTCAATCTCTCCTCCTATAGACAGATGCCTTCTTGAATTGAACGTCACATTACAAACAAATATACTTACGTTATGTAGCGCTGTCCTCGTCGCATAAGTTTTTCGATTGGGGAGGAAGCAGTAGGAGGAGGAGGCGGTAAGGAGAATTTAATACATTTTTCAGCATGCAAAAATATTATAGGATAAGCAAATGCTGTATCCGACAAGACAAAACAGTTTCAATCTCGTTACAGAGTGCATTTCAAAAATATAGTATTGATATGCTGTATGTCTTTATCCGACAAGACAAAATATGTTGACTACTGAACAGTAAAGTGTTATCTCTACTGTGCTGTATGTTTCTATTCGTCAAGACAAGTTACAATTAGTACACACTAGAATTGATTGTAGAACAAGATAAAACATGTTGGCTATTAGTCTTCAGAACAGAAAAACGTTTAACGCAGAACATTATAAGATTAAACTCTCTGTTGATAAAATCGCACTCCTATGCAAACAACGCGCATAGCGGAGGATACCTTTGTCCTAAGGAGATGGATTTTGCAGGATTCGAACACATGCAACAGAAAAAGTCTCTTTAGTTACGTTAACAGAATACAAAATCATTCTACTGTGCAATAAAATGATTTTATTACTTAGCAGGGGATACATTTGTCCTACATCATATTGTGTTAAGGAGAAAAGTTATGGATTCTGACCCTGTTTTAACACAATAAAAATCATAGGATTGAAACTTTGTTTACAAGGGAGAGGAACAGAAGTATTCTTTCTCTTAAATCAATAATCACTACTATTATGCAGATAAAATAAACTGTAAGAGGGATCTGAAAAGTATATCGTTAACTTAACTTGATTTTAGGGACGACTACTTACGCGACACTCTTTTGAAATTGACAGGTGTTTGGAATTGATGTAACCTCGAAGGATTTACTTCTACGAATCGAGCCTTCAGCCTCATAAACTATGACATAGTAGGACGGAATGCTTACACAACAAGTGTTTTTGTGTTTAGAATAATTGTCTGATTGAAACATTTTATGAATATAGATTTAAACACGAAGAGTCATTTCATGGTCTACTGTAATGTTTACAAGACTGGAAAAGGGCAAAAGGACGAAAGGACTCTTCCTTCCTCTTACCGCGCCTTCTTCCTCGCGATAAAGCGCTAATAGGCTAGGGTGTCTATCCTTTCCTTATCCGGGCTTGAGATCGGCTCTACATCTAGAAGCGGAGTTAACACCCTAAGGAAGAGAGAATTTTGGAAAATTATCTATACTAATATAGCTACTCGATCGACTATATACTACAGAAGGATGACTTAGGTGAGTGTAAGCGCTGGGAATGTAGGAAGGTGTTTAGGCTGTTGTACTGTCGAGATAGAGCTATTACTCAATAATACCTACACGACGTAATTCTTGCTCTACTTCAAAAATATCTGCTTTATACTGTTACCTGCGTAACAATTTTTTCCCCCTTGGGAAATGTTTTTGAACTAGCCTAAAGGCTGTGGAAGGGCTGTGTCTTGGGAAGTGGTTCGCCGCTTCTTTATTTCTTCCTTTCAGACCTTATTGTTGACTGTATGCACGTTCTTCGGTGCCTGACTGTATTCTCCTGCACTCTAGTGGCGTAGGTATGTACTACCTCGCGAGCTACGTTTCCACTCAGGCGCTTTGCCTCTGCGCACATGTGATCGTTGGTGCCGGGACTGCTGAATCTTGGGAAATCGCCATTGCTGTTTGGTGACATGGAAGAGATGGACGTGTGTGGTTTCTCTCTCCCTAAGGAGATAATTTCACCGGAAATGTTCGAGCCTGGCTAAGTTAAATATACGGGGCTTTGGCCCTGTAGATTTCTGCAAGTTTCTGGTTAATTTTTTTCCTCGTCTGGAATTTACATGTTATGTTTTTGAAGTAAGTAAGTAGTGTACGCTACTGAAGCCGTCCTCACAACTTTCATCTGGAAGAAACTGTAAGTGTTGTTACAATTAAACCTTTACTGATTTTTGGTGAAAGACCTGAAAATTTTCCTATGTGAAGAAAGTGCGCGCGGAACCATGTAACTGGCGTCATCAAAAAAAAACTAAGTCTTGCCTTGTGGAAATTTAAACTTTCGGCTTGTTAATTGGAAATTATACCATATGTAATTATGTCTGTTAATTTGGGGCTTGCGTACCGTGTGAAAGTAATTTTTGGATTCTTCAATAATGTAATTGGGTAACCTAGGGTTTATTGATGACTTTTCTTGGCTTAAAAGTTTTGCGCTAAAAAGGTATTATTTAACCTGAAAAATTTAACAAGCGAGTCGCTTCAGGGGTGTGGGTGTTACGTGTACATTGTGTCCCGGTTCCTTGCTTTCGTGTTTCTCGGGTTGATTTTATTTTAATTTAACTTAATTTAATTTAATTTACCGGTTTCTGGGTTATTTTCTGCGTCTGTTTTCTTGGTCCTTTGTTGCTTTACGCCTATTGTTGTTTGCGGCCTGGGATTGGTCCGTTCCTTCCCTTGACTCATTGTTGGTCGTTGCCATGGGAATGCTAATGTTGTTGATGTTGGTTGTGATGATTGATGATTGGTATTTTGATGTGCCGGTGATGTATTCTACCTTCTCCGCGGATTTCCTTGGTCCATTTCATTTTTCTTGGTGATTTTAATTTTACCTTCTGGTCATTTTCTCTCCCGGTGTTTCGGTGCTTATTATTATTATTATTTTGATTTCTTGAAAAGTGCACGTAATACCTACCCATCCTTGCAGGGGGTCGTTTGACACATCCTAAAAGGTGGTTTTCTGTTTAAAGGAGGTTAAAAGGATGTTAAAAAAATAACTTTGGTACTGTACTAAGAAATCTTTTAGTCGTAAGAAATCTTCAGAGTTGAGGTGTGGTTTCACAAATCTGCATTATCTTAAAAAGGTCCTTTAAGAACTAAATTATCATTTTCTTAATAAACGGTCGACCGTAGGGTTTTGCTTTGAGTTTAAGTATTTTCCAATTTTTAATTTTATTATTTTCCAGCGAGGATATTACTTTCTTGTTTACTTTTTTATTATTTTGATTAAATATCTTTGTTCCCCAAGGTGTTTGTGTTTTCCTTTTAATAGGGGTGAAAATTTTGGGATGACCAGGTGTATTTTATTCGCTCCTTTGGGGCCCTGTTTAATTCTCTAAAGGTAAGTGCCTTTGTTTTTCCTTCATTGGTCTTTGTCTAGCACGTTTCCACCTATCTGAACCGTGCCTTTCGTACACGGTCAGACACTTGGTGCTGTCACTTGGGGTAGTTATGCTATTAATTGCTCTAAGTGCGACAGTTTCGTGGTAGCAGAGCGTGGTTAATTGACTTGTGTGCCTCTTACTTGGATCTACCTGTAGGTCTGTTGCATCCTCATTAAATTTATTTTGGCACTGTGTACTATATGCTTTATCTCCCTTTCATTAAGCTTTTCTATTTTGTTGGTGCCAACCACCTGAGTTTTTTTTGCTTTGTCCCTTTAAAAAACCTGGTCATTGGGGAACTTTAAATTATTTGAGGTTTCAAAGAGTGTAGAAAACTGAAACTTGTAAAGTATCTTACTGTGAAAGGAACGCTTTCATTTGGATTAATTATTTTTGATTTATTGTTTCATGTACATCAACTATGGCGAGGGCTGTGCTGTTCCCTTTCCAACTCAGGAAGTCAGAGCTAGTTTATGAGCTCACTATCAGGGGTATCAATCCTGCTAACACTGTTGCCGAGTGCGCTGCTTTGCTGACATCGCATGTCCAGGTTCCTATTAATCTTGACTCTGTAAAGATGTGCTGCAACTTTGGTGAGTCCTTAAATTTAATTACTGACTCCCTTACTGAAATTGAAGTTGTCAGACAAGAATTCATTGAAACTTCCCCCTCTAAGGGGCAGATTAACAGACTTAAGGCTAGGGTGTGGCATTATTTAGGCCGCATCCAAGATTTGATTACTATGTGTCCCCAACCTAGTCTTGTTTCTGAAAGCACTAAGCTGTTGACTATTGCTTCTAGTATTTCTGCTGAACTAGATATTATGCTAGCAAGTAAGGATATGGAGAATTTATCAGTTGTTGAGAGGGAAACCTCATTGCCTTCTAGTCATGCTGATGCCTCACTTAATAATCAACCTTCATGTTGTGCTGCCTCCCCAGTTCTTGAAAATTTGTTAGCCCGTTTAAATTGTGCTCCCTCTCACTCTTCACTGAAGGATCTTTTCAACGGAGTTAAAAATTTCTCCGTCAATTCTATTGAAGAAAGTACCAGGTTTCTGAGGTTCCTGGTAGAAATGACAGAGTCAGGTAGCGTGTATTCTGTTGATGACTTGGGAATTTTCCGAGCCCTATTCTCTCATTGTGAGGGAATTTTGAAACGTGAGATTTCTGAAGCAATTTCGAATAATTTAACCATTATGGAATTTCATGAACTGGTATTGTCAAAATTTATTCCTTCTTTGGCATTGCAGAGTTTGATTCCTCAGTATTGCTTTCGGACTCAATTGCTCCATGAAAACCTTTTGAACTATGTACTAGACTTGCAGTTTTATTGCAAGGTATTTAGAATTTCGGTGCCAGAAGAGGAAATGGTGGCCCGTATTCTGAAGGGTATTTCCCCTGCCTATCGTTCATACCTCTCCCTCACAAAGAGTCCGACTAATTTTCTTGAATTGGAAGCTGCGTGTACATTTGCTGAAGATGTAAAGCACGGGGATGCTGCTAGACCTATCTGCCACCCTCCTCCTACTGTGACCCCTGTTTTGCCTCAAACTAGGGATAGTGGGTCTTCTAAAAAATGTTATAATTGCGGGTCACGTGATCACCTTAGGAACGCTTGCCCCTCAGTCAAGCGTGGCTCTGGTCCTTGTTGTTATTTGTGTGGCTCGAGGCAGCACCTTAAAAATAATTGCCCTACTTCGTTCCGAAAACGCAGTCAATGACTAAGGCCTAAAGGTAATTCTGGTGAATCGCCTGCGCCCGAATTTTTCGTGGATTCCGAAAAGGTTATTTGCCCGCGGGCATGCAATAAGATTTCTGCTTTGGTTGAGTCTAAAAGTACCTTCGCGAAGGTGGAACTGAATAATGAACCCATTGTTGCTCTTATGGACTCGGGTAGCGTCGTCACCTTAATTGATGCTAATTGGTATGATGAAATGAGGTCCCCTTGTAAACTGCCTGAGTTGAAGAAGGTCAATGTTGCATGTGTCACGGCTAATAAGCATAATATGAAAATTTTGGGGTCCGTTGATGTGAAATTGCGTATTGGTAATTTTACTTGGAAGGTTCTTTGCTTGGTGACTCCAAAGCTAGCGTGTAGCATGATTTTAGGTACGGACTTCTTGTCAAGAACTGGATTAATTTTGGACCTCCAGGCTAGGAAATTTCACTTTAAATTTTCTCCAAATTGTAAATTCGATATTATTGATGCTCCTTTGGGTACCTTCTGGGTTTCTTGTGTAGGTAGGGCGCTACCTAGGGAGAACAACGAAATAGATCAGTTGGATCTTAGTCATTTGGATTATCAGCAGGCTAATAGTGTGCGTGACTTGTGCCACCAATTTCCCGATGTCTTCACTAGCAAGTTAGGAGTTACTGATGTTCTTGAGTATCAGATTGAGCTATCTGATAACACACCTGTTAGATCTCCTCCTTACCGTCTTTCACCACCTAAGATGTTAGAACTCAAAAAGATTATTGATCAGATGCTTGCCGATGGGGTCATCAGACCGTCCACTTCTCCCTATGCATCTCCTGTTTTCCTAGTACCTAAACCCTCTGGGGGCTATCGTGCTGTAATTGACTACAGGGCTTTGAACCGCAAGATCATCTTGCAATCTATCCCCTTACCGGATTTGCACACTTGTTTTGGGTGGTTCTCTGGAGCCAAGTTTTTCACTGTGTTAGATCTCAATCAAGCGTATTACCAAGTCCCGTTGTCTAAGTCATCTATTCCACTGACTGCTTTCATTACTGATTGGAACCTTTACGAGTTTCTGAGACTTCCGTTCGGGATCTCTTGTGGGGCGGCCGTTCTTACAAGGCTGTTAGATTCGATACTTTCGGGGATTAAATTCAAGTTCGTTTTTCATTACCTGGACGACCTCGTAATTTTCTCAAATTCCTTTGATGAACATGTCGAACACGTTAGAGAAGTCCTGCATCGCTTGAGAAAAGCTGGACTAACTGTTAAGTTGTCTAAAGTAGCGTTTGCTAAGCCGAGTATGTCTTTCCTTGGACACGTGGTTTCCTCTGATGGTGTCTCCATCGACCATTCTAGGACCCAGGCTATTAGGGACTTTCAACCCCCTAAAGATGTCAAAGGCATCGCGCGTTTCGTGGGCATGGTGAACTTCTTCAGGAAGTTCATTCCAAATTTTGCTGAGATAGCAGCTCCTCTAAATCATCTCAGACGTAAGGATGTCAAGTTCATCTGGGGCCCCTCCCAGCAAGAAGCCTTTGAGACCCTGAAGCTTGCCTTGTCAAATGCTCCTGTGTTGGCTATACCCGACTTTAGTAAACGCTTTATTGTACAAACCGATGCCTCTGGAAAAGCAGTTGCTGGTGTACTCTTACAGGAATATGAGGATGGTCGTAGACCGGTTGCCTATGTGTCTAGGATCCTCAATGATCTGGAGAGTAAGTACTCCATCTATGAATTAGAATGTTTGGCCGTGCTGTTTGCTCTTGAAAAATTCAGACCTTTCATTGAACATGTAAATTTTGATCTGGAAACAGATAATCAGGCTCTGTCGTGGGTCTTGAACCGTCCCAAAAGAACGGGCAGAATCACTAGATGGGCGCTTAGGATCTCAGCCTTCAGTTTTCAAGTAAAGCATATTAGGGGGTCGGAAAATGTCATCGCTGACAGCCTTAGTAGAATGTTTGACGGGAGTTTTGGTCTTGATGAAAAATTTAAGGCTGAAGAATATGATGAACCTAATGTTGCTAGCGTGGGTGCCATTCTTTCGGACCTACCTCTGTTGTACCATGAGTATGCAGATCATCAAAAGGCTGATCCTGATTTGAGAGAAATCATCAACAAAATTAGTGATGGTATTGTGGTTAAGCCTTATTCTCTGGTGAAGGGTGTTTTATGCTGCAAAGGTCGAAGGGACACTAATGTCAAAATTGTTGTACCCAAGGTTTTAGTGCCAATCATCTTCAAGTACTATCACTCTTGTCCCATTGGTGGCCATTTAGGCACCTTTAAAACTAGACAGAAAATTCGACAGTTCTTCGTTTGGAAAAGAATGGATGGTGATATCCGAAACATGATTAGGTCCTGTAAAATTTGTTCTATCAGCAAGCCTAGTTTGAACAACCGTGTAGGTCTATTATCTTCTTCACAAGCTTCTCGCCCTATGGAACGGTTATTCATCGATTTCGTTGGTCCGCTCCCTCGCTCTACCTTGGGAAACACTCATATCTTCGTTGCTATTGATGCGTTTTCTAGATTCTCTTGGATTTTCCCCACTAGATCTACTACTGCTCGTACCACTATAAGTTGCCTTAATTCTATTTTCGCATCCTTTGGCCCTCCCAAGTTTCTGGTTTCTGATAATGCCAGTGCTTTCACTGGTCACTTGTTTAAGAAGTACCTTTTTGAGCTAAGCATTTCTCATGTCACCACTACCCCATACTATCCTAACCCTTCTTACGCCGAGAGGATGAACAGGAACCTCAAATCTGCTTTAATTGCATATCATCACAATAACCAAACCAAGTGGGACTCTTGCCTGCACTGGTTGGCTCATGCCTTCAATTCTGCCACACATGAAACTCATGGTAAAACCCCCATGTCACTTATGTTCTGCTACACCCCGTACTCCCCTATATCCAATGTTCTGGGTATTGATGATCTTCTTCCAGACTTGTCTAAACCAAATGACGTTCAGAAAATCTGGGATGAAGCAAAGAAGAAGTTGTCTGTATCCTATGAGAAAGGTAGGGTTAAGTATAATAAGGGTAGAAAGTCACCTAGGTTGAAGGTTGGAGATCAAGTTTTTGTGAAGACCTATCCTATTAGCAAGGCTATTAACAAGTTTTCTGCCAAACTTGCTCCTCGGTATCATGGTCCCTGTACTATTTTACAGTTCTTATCTCCGGTGTCGGTACTGGTGAGTGACCCCATCGCCAAGAGGATTAGACGGGTTCATTTGTCCCAGTTAAAAACAGGTTAACGCATGTTTGGACTTGTGGATGAGAGCTACCTTTCAGTGAGCAAATTTAATTGGTCTCCGTGGGTTATTATGTAATTATTCTGGTCTAGTGTGAAGTTAATCATGTAATATTTTTCTCCCTTTTCTCATGTACTGTATTTGTTTTGAGGAGTTTTGGTATTCCTTGTCGTACTTAACTTCTTTTCCTGTCAACCATGGTTGCTTAGTTGGGTGAGAATTTTTACCACGTGTTTAAGCTTTGGTGCCTTATCTGCTGTGTTCACGCCTCTGGTGATTCTTGGCATGACCATGTAGTACCTTCTAGGGTGTACTTGTTCTAATCATTGTATTTTGAAAAGGTAATTGTGGTTTGGGAGAAATGTCTGTACTTTCTCTTGGTCTATTGGCACCCAATTTCTTAATTGTTAATATCTAACTACTCTTTGGGTCTGGCTGCAGGTCTCTCCGTCTTATCATAATTCGATTATATCCTGATCATTTACGTTTGCAAAATTTTTATAATAAATTTATTTATTGGCTCTTGTACTGCTGTTGCCTTGTTTTGGAACTCATTTGGAAAATTCTGGGCAATTTCTGCTCTGTGCGTTGTTGTTAATCCGGTAGGGAATCTGTTAGTCTCCTAAACCCCTATTTATCTTGCCCTGTCTTTGTCTTTGGTCCTAGTTCTTGTTATCTGTTTCCTTGCGGGTAATATTTCGGTTATCTTTTCCTATTGTGGTTTGTTAGGTGTGCTTTGTTGAAACGAATTAGCTTTTGGTTTCCTTGTTGGTGTAGGTTGACTAGGATCTGGATATACCCGGTGTTATGGTCCTGTTGGTTATGTTTTGGATTGGATGTGGGTAATGGCAATGGCGGAACTCTGTCAATTGGAAATGGTGGTGGTTGGTTGTTTGTCTCTACGGCATGGACTTCACAGTCTTCACTGCCTTCTATCTCCAATTTCTGGTGACTCGATTCCCTAGGTTGCGAGTGCTCTGATGTCCTTCTCTGGGGCTTTTCTGTTATCTGTTGTGAATTCCCGGTTTACTAAGTTATCCTTTCCTAATCATTTTGGTACCGATGGTTTTCTGGTATTAAAAAAAATCCTGCCCCGGCTAACCTAATTTGGTAAATTTTTCTTTGGGTTTTCCTTCCTGGTTGTGGCAGTTAACTAGGTGGTTTCTTAATGTATTTCTGCTTGCAAGTGGTATTAATTCTAACCTCTTCTGAAGTCTTTACTTCCCTGGTTTTTGTCTCTAATGTGGTGTATTATTCTTGTAGTATGTTATTTAAACGAGTCGTAGCTCCATGTTGTCCTGCCCAGTCTAATTGTTATTGTGGTGTTTTGCATGTGTTGCACCTATGGATCCTGAACCTGAGGAGTGCGGTCTCCTTTTCGTGCCTTGTAGGTATTGGTTTCGGTCCTGTCTTAGTAATGTTGTAAACGGTACCGTGGTTTGGTTTTAGGTTTGCCTTGTGAGGTGGAATGATGGCTTCACGACATGTTGTTGAGGGTAGTTGCAGTTTCCTCCCTTTTAGCTAACGCATGTCCGTTGTGGTCCATTTTTGTTGTATTGTTGTTGCGTAGTATTGGTCACTTATTATGGCGCTTCGGTATGGGGGGTGTTGCCTTTAATTTACCCTGTGTCCCGGTAGATTGGGAAATAAACTCTGGCATGGATTTACTACTCTCTGTAGGTGTGTCTTATCTGCTTGCATATAATGTGTGATTTCTGTACGACCTGGTCTATTTTTAATTTTAATTTTCTGCATACCCTAGTAATCTGACGTCATCATGCAATTATCCTATACTGTAAACTTCTTCTCGAAATAACCTGCCAGCCTATTGGTCTTTTTTTTTTCTTCTGGAGTGTTTGAAAACCTTGGCTATCGTTTATCATCTTGTCGTCCTACGGTGCTACAGTTGAGTATGGGATCAGCTGGTGCTTCATAGGCGGCACTGAAATCTTCCTATTATCTGGTGATGTGTTTGTTTGGTGGTGTTTCTTATTTCTCTGTTATTTGAAGTGTTTTCTACTTAACTGGTTCGTGACCTTCCTCTCATACCTTATTTCCCTTGTACTATTGTTGGCGAGGTACCTGTGACTCTGTGGCCACAGTGTGAGTCTCGGTTATCACTTTGTTTTAGTCTGGATTGGTCCGAGATTTCTTGTGGATTGTCGGTAGGGAATCTGGTCAGATCTGTGTTCCCATATTCAAAGGCGTTGGCTTGATTGAGGTGCTTTATTGAACCTTTTAATTGATTGAGTCGCCCATTGTTAAGGTATATGTTTGTATGTGTAGTAAAATTGTGGGAAATATGATTTTAGATTGGGTAACACTCCTATTTCCTTTTGGCCAATTTCTGTCCCGTTTCATCATGGTGTTAAAGATTGTGTATCATAACCTCTGCTACCCTCCTATTACTCTTTGCTTGGTGTTGTTTTGGCTCGTTGCTGATGACCAACTATACGCGTACCCTCCATCTGAAAGATCTTGAAGTCTCCAACCGCAGCCTGTACATTCATCTTGTCTTGAGTAATTATTTACTGTGACCCATGAAATCTTGATTCTTACCTTGTATCCTGTTTCTGGAAGTTTCTTTTAGTGGTAATATTAAAAGGGGGTAAACTATTTCCAATCCTGTTTCTTGTTTATTTGGGGTTTTGCATGGAATGTATACGTGGTATTAAAATTGATTTATTGCTAAATTTATTTCTTGTCCTTGGGCTTGTGCTTAAAGGGGTTAACTCTGGTTAATTGACTCACTGATTGGTGGTTCTGTTCCGTTTTAAATTTAACTTAAGGGAGGTTGTAAGCTTAATTAACTTGTAGTTCAGTGTTACGTTTTTCAACATCCTTTTTCTTGGTCTGGGTCTTGGTTTCGTAATATTATGTATGGAAGGGAGTTTCTCTTAGCTTTTCCGTTATTGCAATTTCTCAGCACCCTTGAGTTGGTGCTTGTCTGTAAGTTTTTCTATGTAAAGTTGCCTCCTGGTTTCTGTTTGTCAATGGTGACGTTATTGTGTAACCTTCCTGGTAGGATTGGTTGTATGCTTTGAAAGGTGTTTGGTGGAGATAACTATCTTGGTTTCACTGGTTTTTGTTTTCCTTGTGTCGTGAAAATTGTATCCTTGGCCATATATTTTAGTTAGCATGATACCTTAAATGTAATGTAATTTGGTTTTTGGGTATGGTTTGTTTAAATAATTATTGTATTCTGTTGCTGTGCCATACCGTAATCTTAAGTCATGTTAATCTAGGTTAAGGTTAGGTTTAGTATTTTCCGGTTGTACCTTGTGATTGTGTTTCACGCTCACCAATGTTGTTTTCTCTCTTCCCTTCCCTTTCTGGGCGTTTTTCCTTTTTGGGGTTGTCGTTACCATCCAAACCAAAGGGTGGAAAACAAATGAAGGCGTTTCTTATCTAACGCAAGTCCTATAATATTACAAAGTTAACAAACATGTATTAATTTAAGTCTAGGTATGTGATCTGGTGCAATTAAGACCTAGAAGGTCTAATGTTCTGAAAGCAAATAGTTATGAACTTTACCTAAAGGTGTGTATGTGCCACAAGGTAGCGTAACCTCCGATCAGATGACGCAAACGAACTTGCGGAAGATCATAGTCCGCATTAAAGTTTAGCAAGAAATCTAGAGAAGAAGTGTTCCCTGTGATCTGGACCATTAATAATTTTCCTGCGACTTGGGTGTTGCACAGTTTGGTGCATGGAACTTCATTATTATTGAAAGTGGCTAGACATTTGGTGTCGTCCTAGTGAACTGTACTGTTCCTTTAATTTAAATCACATGTGTTTGGGTTCTTAGTAACTATTGGACTCGTTCTGCTGGTGGTGCATAAACTGAAGCTGGCGATTGGTGGTCATTTTCACATTCGGACTATTCTACCAAAAACTTAGTTTGCTTCAAGGCCACCGCCTTATGATGGTAAACTTGTGCTGGACATGTCAAGTTTCGGGGAGGGAGACTGTTACCTGCGTAACAATTTTTTCCCCCTTGGGAAATGTTTTTGAACTAGCCTAAAGGCTGTGGAAGGGCTGTGTCTTGGGAAGTGGTTCGCCGCTTCTTTATTTCTTCCTTTCAGACCTTATTGTTGACTGTATGCACGTTCTTCGGTGCCTGACTGTATTCTCCTGCACTCTAGTGGCGTAGGTATGTACTACCTCGCGAGCTACGTTTCCACTCAGGCGCTTTGCCTCTGCGCACATGTGATCGTTGGTGCCGGGACTGCTGAATCTTGGGAAATCGCCATTGCTGTTTGGTGACATGGAAGAGATGGACGTGTGTGGTTTCTCTCTCCCTAAGGAGATAATTTCACCGGAAATGTTCGAGCCTGGCTAAGTTAAATATACGGGGCTTTGGCCCTGTAGATTTCTGCAAGTTTCTGGTTAATTTTTTTCCTCGTCTGGAATTTACATGTTATGTTTTTGAAGTAAGTAAGTAGTGTACGCTACTGAAGCCGTCCTCACAACTTTCATCTGGAAGAAACTGTAAGTGTTGTTACAATTAAACCTTTACTGATTTTTGGTGAAAGACCTGAAAATTTTCCTATGTGAAGAAAGTGCGCGCGGAACCATGTAACTGGCGTCATAAAAAAAAAACTAAGTCTTGCCTTGTGGAAATTTAAACTTTCGGCTTGTTAATTGGAAATTATACCATATGTAATTATGTCTGTTAATTTGGGGCTTGCGTACCGTGTGAAAGTAATTTTTGGATTCTTCAATAATGTAATTGGGTAACCTAGGGTTTATTGATGACTTTTCTTGGCTTAAAAGTTTTGCGCTAAAAAGGTATTATTTAACCTGAAAAATTTAACAAGCGAGTCGCTTCAGGGGTGTGGGTGTTACGTGTACATTGTGTCCCGGTTCCTTGCTTTCGTGTTTCTCGGGTTGATTTTATTTTAATTTAACTTAATTTAATTTAATTTACCGGTTTCTGGGTTATTTTCTGCGTCTGTTTTCTTGGTCCTTTGTTGCTTTACGCCTATTGTTGTTTGCGGCCTGGGATTGGTCCGTTCCTTCCCTTGACTCATTGTTGGTCGTTGCCATGGGAATGCTAATGTTGTTGATGTTGGTTGTGATGATTGATGATTGGTATTTTGATGTGCCGGTGATGTATTCTACCTTCTCCGCGGATTTCCTTGGTCCATTTCATTTTTCTTGGTGATTTTAATTTTACCTTCTGGTCATTTTCTCTCCCGGTGTTTCGGTGCTTATTATTATTATTATTTTGATTTCTTGAAAAGTGCACGTAATACCTACCCATCCTTGCAGGGGGTCGTTTGACACATCCTAAAAGGTGGTTTTCTGTTTAAAGGAGGTTAAAAGGATGTTAAAAAAATAACTTTGGTACTGTACTAAGAAATCTTTTAGTCGTAAGAAATCTTCAGAGTTGAGGTGTGGTTTCACAAATCTGCATTATCTTAAAAAGGTCCTTTAAGAACTAAATTATCATTTTCTTAATAAACGGTCGACCGTAGGGTTTTGCTTTGAGTTTAAGTATTTTCCAATTTTTAATTTTATTATTTTCCAGCGAGGATATTACTTTCTTGTTTACTTTTTTATTATTTTGATTAAATATCTTTGTTCCCCAAGGTGTTTGTGTTTTCCTTTTAATAGGGGTGAAAATTTTGGGATGACCAGGTGTATTTTATTCGCTCCTTTGGGGCCCTGTTTAATTCTCTAAAGGTAAGTGCCTTTGTTTTTCCTTCATTGGTCTTTGTCTAGCACGTTTCCACCTATCTGAACCGTGCCTTTCGTACACGGTCAGACACTTGGTGCTGTCACTTGGGGTAGTTATGCTATTAATTGCTCTAAGTGCGACAATACTTTGTGTAACCAGCACCTTGATAGGCTCTTAGCAGATGCAAACCTTTCATGAGTACGTTGGGGTCTTCACAATATCTTACGTCTACATAGAGTAACTGAGGCTTGTTGTGAACTTTGAGCCTATATGCAGACAGTTCACGTGTAGGGGCTTCTTTTGATGTAATACGTGCTTGAGCAGTAGCGTTTTCAGGTACAAACTTAACTTGTTTCGATATCAATGAAGCGTTGATATTTTCTTCTACTTCATCTTGAAACAAGAAGCTTCTCATTCACAAATGAAGATATTTTCAGAGAAATCCAACTGCTTCAGCAAGGAAAAGCAGCAGGAAGTGATCAAACTACTGGGGAGGTATTAAAGACAATGGGGTGGTATATAGTGCCTTATTTAAAATTTCTCTTTGACTATGTCATAAATAATAGTGTGATACCAAAGGAATGGAAGGAATCTATAATAATACCAATTTATAAAGGAAAGGGTGATAAAAGGAAACCAGAGAACTACAGACCAATCAGCCTGACCAGTATAGTTTGTAAAATACTGGAGAGTTTAATAGCAAAGTACATCAGAGGGATATGTGATGATAAAAATTGTTTCATGAGGAGCCAGTATGGATTTAGAAAGACATTTTCTTGCGAGGCACAACTGGTGGGATTTCAGCAGGACATATCAGATCAGTTAGATTCAGGAGGCCAGTTGGATTGCATAGCCATAGGTCTTTCCAAAGCCTTTGATAGAGTGGAACATGGAATATTATTAAAGAAATTCGAGGGAATAGGATTGGATGTAAGGGTTATACGTTGGATAAGAACATTTCTAAATTCAAGGGTTCAGAAAGTCAAAGTAGGAAATAATATATCACAGGAAGAGAAAGTCTGGAAGGGAATTGCACAGGGTAGTATAATCGGTCCGTTACTTCTCTTAATATACGCAAATGATTTAGGGAACAATATAACATCGAAAATAAGATTGTATGCAGATGACATAATTGTTTATAGGGAAATAAATAACATTGAGGATTGTTCAGAATTACAAAGGGACCTTGACAGTATCCAAGAATGAGTTGAAGAAAATAATATGAAGATTAATGGAGGCAAATCAACTGTTACAACATTTACAAACAGGAGCTTTAAAACTGAATTTGAATATACTTTGGATGAGGTAGTTATCCCAAAAGATGGCAAGTGCAAATACTTAGGTGTGAGATTTGAAAGTAATTCGCACTGGAAGGGTCATGTTGATGACATTGTTGGGAAAGCATACAGATCGTTACATGTCATAATGAGACTACTTAAAGGATGCAACAAAGAATGAAAAGAAAAAAGTTACTTAAGTATGGTTCGTCCATTATTGGAATATGCAAACAGTGTTTGGGATCCTCACCAAGAATACCTAATAAAAGAACTAGATGGTGTGCAGAGGAAAGCAGCAAGGTTTGTAACAGGGGATTTCAGGAGAAAGAGTAGTGTATCAGAAATGTTAAAGGAACTTGGGTGGGAAACTTTAAGTAAGAGAAGGGAGAAAACTAGACTTATAGGATTATATAGAGCCTATACAGGAGAAGAAGCATGGGGAGATATCCGTGAGAGGCTTCGGTTGGAAAATAATTATATAGGTAGAACTGACCACAAGTACGAAATTAGAAGGAATTTTAGCAGAAGCGATTGGGGTAAATTTTCTTTCATTGGGAAGGGCGTGAAGGAGTGGAACAGTTTACCAGGGGTAGTGTTTGATCCTTTTCCAAAATCTGTACAGATATTCAAGAAGAGAATAAACAACAACAGAGATAATAAATGAAATGTTAGAGGGCATTCGACCAGTGCAGGATATTGTAAATAATAAATGTGTGTGATTAAATTAATTCCATCCCCTGGTATAAGGAGTTTGTACAGCCCAAGTAGGGGACTGCCTATAGGGGTGAAGTACAGTGGGGACTTCGAGGGCCCTGGGACCGCTACGGTAGCTGTGAAGGCCCTTCAGGAACTCTGAAAAGTGGTGGCAAAAGGGGCTCTGGTTAAGACGCAGCAGGTCGCTATGCTACTTAGGTTCCAAAATGGGTAAAATATAAATATGTGAATAAATTCAGTGTTAATTTTAATCTTATACCAGTTGTATAGTATTATTAGAAGTAATTTCACATACCGTACTGTATATGAGTTGACTATGTTTGTAAGATATTATAAGTAGAATTTTGTAAACAATATAAATTTATTAAGGATGATGTGTGTGTTTAATAGAAAGAATTATTAGCGTAAATTGTATAATATTGTATTCTAGGAAAATTTTCTTCGTCTCCTGTTACTTTAAAATTTAGTGCTTGACAATAATGTATTTTAGTGTACCATTTGCCACCGAGGTAGACACCTCATTTGCAAATAAAGAGATTTTGATTTGATTTGATTTGATCTCTTCTCGAGATGTTTACACGGCGACAGAACGTGTAGTAGGCCTAGAAAATGAAGTAAAATCATCAATTTCTAATGGCAATGAAACATTCAGATCTTTTTTCTTCTTCTACTTTTCCTTTATTACTGTTTTTATCAGCATCGTTATCCTTGTTACCATAATCATGATCTTGCTTCTCTTTATCTTGAAGTGTGTGCTTAGTAACAGAACTTGTAGCAGGCCTAGACAACAAGGGAGAATGAAATCTCTCGCAGAGGTGTACTTTTAAAAAATAAATCGGTGTTTCCTAGATTACGGTTGGGCTCTTTATTTTCTTCTCGATGCAGCTACATTAAACGCGGATTCATGACGTTGAGCGTTGAATGCGTTCTTGAACTCTCTTCTACAATGTTTGCATCGAAAAATTGTCCTACATGATATCTCATGACGTCTCTTGTGATGGTCTCGGGAGAATGTTTCTCCACACTCTTTGCAAATATAGCTAGAAATAGGTTTTTCCATGACAGACTTTATCTTCTGCTAACAGATTCTTCTTTAAATCTACTAGACACTTGTTACTCTCTACTTCCATGATGCGAACAGCTTAACGATTAACAGTAAGCTAAGGCAAAAGCGTATAACCAAGGAGGCAACAGTGAGGTTTAACCCGGTCAAGATGGTATCAGTGAGGTTAGCGATGTTCTGTTGTTTAAAATTCCGCGCTTACGTGGTTAAGGATGGCAGCTGTTATTTTGACAGGTGTCAAAAAGCACGTGGATTTTAAATTCGGCGCTACGACGTGCATAGGGTGGCAGCAATGAGGTTTAGCGCCGTGAAGATGGCAGCAGTGAGGTTAGCGATGCTCAATTGTCTTTAAAAGTGAGGTTAGGATCCATCAAGATGACAGCTGTCAAGAAAGTACGTGGCTGAGCACGTGGCTTTGTTTAAAAACAAGAGCACTTGGTCGTAATATAACGGTCACGTGGTATGCTGCGTCAACACGCGAAGTTCAAAATCTACGCCCACGTGGTTAGAACTCTTCAAGAAGCACATAGATTTTAAATTTCGCACCTACATCGTTAAGTTACTTCACATATGTCATGCTAAGATAGCAGTGCACACATGCGATCGTTGTGCACTCTAGCGGAAGGAGTTTAGTACGATGGTCGATGCGTGCATAATCGATAGGTAATATGTACACACCCTAGCGGTAGAAAGTAAGAAACTTACCGCTGCTATGTTCGCGAGATTTTTAAACATCGCTATTCTTACTGCTGCTAGGTTTACAAGATTTTTAACGTATCTATTCTTTGTGCTGCTCTAAATTTCTGACTGGTATATCAAATATACCACTTATTTGATACGATCATTGAAATCCCGTAGGGAATTTGAGGAAATAAGGGATACAAGAAAATGAATGGCTAAGAAAATAGCATCCCACGAATTTATCCTTCAATGAAATGGCGTAAAATATCGCACAAAATATGGAGTACAAGAATGAACGCCAAGCAACCATAAATTGTAACCGTTAATTCTCGTGTGCACATAAATAAAAGCTCTCAAATAAAAGCTCGACGACCTAGCTGTACCATTCCAACAATGCAGAAACTCATAAACAATCCAACATGACCAGTTTACTTCTCCATTAAAAATTCACACTTTTTATTATTCCACATTGTTATATCTGCTTAAATATAAATTGAATTCCGTATTATCTCATTATTATTATTATTATTATTATTATTATTATTATTATTATTATTATTATTATTGTAAAATTTATTTCCCATACTTTTCTACTAAAGGTAAAGTATATTACGATGACCTAAGCCTCGTGGTAGACACACAAAACATGTCTAATCTCAACATGCACGAACATGCAATTAAATCCAACATGGCTTCAATATTCGCGTAAGTCACTTTAGTTTAGAGAAAGGGCATGAGATTGCTTTACAATATAAATCCTAAAATACTTTTTAATAGATAAAATGCCACAAGCATCACGTTGAACGTCAATATCCTGTCCTGGTAAGATCCCGAGAAAACAATATTCGCATACTTTATATTTCATGTCAGTTTTTAAATCAAGATGATGCGTTAAGTTTCTCTAATATCTTGCACAAGACCCCTAAGTATGATAATAATATTCCATTTTACCCATATCATTTTTTGCCTTCTTAGCTATATGTTTTTCGTCGCACCGACACGGACATGTCTTCATCAGAGGTAGCTGATACCGATATAAAAATATACCTCAATCTTACACCCTAAGAAATATACACTGAGTGGCCAAAATTAATGGCAAGCCACTGAATGTGATGTTAATAACGAGTTGCTCCTCCACGATACCTCAAAACGGCAGCAATTTGGCGAGGCATCCACTCTCTAAGGTGTTGGAATCATTCTGAAGGGATCTGGACCCACGCATCTTGCCCTGCTGCCCACAGTTGGTTTTGTGTAGTTGATGCGGGTTTCATGGAGCGTACACCAGCATCGACAGCATCCCATAAATGATCGATTGGATTAAGATCGGGGGATCTGGAGGGCCAATCCATGGTCGTAGCTTTACTGGAGTGCTCTTCCAACCATCTGCGTGCCTCCACAGAGCGGTGAAATGGTGCATTGTCGTGTTGATACGTTGACCCCTTATTGAAGTTCTCATTTAATTAAGCATTCATTCATTTGAGAGTACAGAGAATATTTTATTGAGCCTTGGTAACTTGCGGGGACCATCTATATTCACAGTACATTTCGTAATTTCAACAGGAAGCTTGGAGCCGAGGTCTATTTTTTCCCAAGCTATGTTTAGAAGGAGGAATTTCTACCTGGCGCACCCAACTTAGAACAAGGAAATAATGTCATTCCAAAAGCCCGGACCAACAGAAAACGTTTCGGAAGCCCGGCAAGAGGCTAGTAAAATCATACGATACAAGTTTGAAGTAAGCATCATGTACGCGATATTTTGAACCAATGATATGGTATCGTCACTGTCAATATGGCTAGGCATGGGTTAAAGTCAGAGATGGCCCTGAACGAGCATACGACGGCGTCTGTGAGGACTAATTAATAAAAGCAACTAGCGCGTGGGCTAGCGACCATTATTATTCGGCAGGAGTCTGCGAATGTAACATCGTAAGAAGAAGTATATTTACTTGAGTGCTGAGTCAGGACTTATGTATCTTTATCTTGTGGGGATTTGTAACTTTTGTTTAAGACGCTCAGATTGCATTTAATTATTCACAAGATGTAACATTGGGAGATTTGCATTTATATTTCGATTTGCCGACTGAAGGAACAGTTTACGATGAACTTTTACTTGCATAGTAGCCTGCCTGTTTAAGTAGTGTTTTCGAGGATACGAACATAAAAATTTCTAGTCCACCATTTATGTACAGTTGCAGACGTTGGAGCTATGACATAACTCAGAAGAAGTAAGCAGCGAGTGGGAAATATTTCACCTATTTACGGGGTTAGATAAGCGGAGTTGCTCTGCGGTTGAATGGGAACAAATTTTTCACGGTCAGTGGAAATTACCCCGGCAGTAGTATCATAGTAACTGGCAGGTTATCTTTACCCAGTTCTTTTCAATACCGTGAATAAGCGGATGTTCTAGTCAACCTACGAACGGCAGAAGCAGCAAGAAGACGAGACCACATTTCTACGCCAGGATGAAGAAGGAAGGACTCACCCAGTTCAATTTTGACGGCATCGCATTCAATATGGCTGACTAAAAGGATGACGAGCCGGCTGTCCAAAGGCCGGCGGCTGAATCAACAAATAGAGGAGTACTGATTTGAAATGTAATTATGTATGTGTGCACGTGCAAAGGGGAGAGGTTAGTTGTGTTATTTCATTTCCGTAGGTTTAGGTGTTGTTTGGAAGGACTACGTCCCGTTCCAGTAAATATCAGGAAGCTTGTAAATGTAAATAACTGTAAAGTAAATGTGGACTGGTTGCATAAGGTCACAGCTTGTATTTCCTTTTTATTCTTATTTTATAGCTGAGTGGTTAGCATCATACCTTTTCATTAAATCAGTTTCTTGATTTATCCTCATATTTTTGTTTATTTTCCTTTGATATTTGAGACGCAGTGTATGTCTCGGGGCATATAAGTAAATGTAAAAAGGAGTTTAATTCAGGAAGGACTAGATTAAATTGTTAATGGGAGTTCAATGAGTACGAAAAAATGCCATCACGTTTTCTTGGATCTATTTCATCAAGTGCGAATGAGAAGGTGTGAGGTGGTGGAGTTTGGTTCCGCGAATTTTGATAGCGTCATCTTCGTGATTATTTGAATATAAATATGAGTATAAATTAGTGATTGATTCACGAGTTCCTCGAACGCAGTTTCGTATTCCAAGTTCCGAATGTTAGAATCAGTTCTCTTTAAATATCGTTATTATTATTAATGAGGTTTTCACGAGTTGTAAGGAGAAGATATTTCAGTAAATTTGATAGTTTCAGATTTGACCTATTGTCTATGCGGTAATTTCTAAATTTCAATTTATGTGTTATTACAGAGTTGGACATTTAATTCAATTATAACTTTATGAGCGCGAGTGCTTTGTTTGTGATCAGCACGGTGTTTTTTCTTTTCATGCGCGAATGTTAGACGACGTCATTTATATTTTATCAGTTTTGGCAACTTTAAGACATGTGATATTTTGTGTGATAATGAGTAAGAGGACGTGTTCCTCATTTGAAAGGCCTGCATTTTCATGTTTGAGTAACTTGCCTCGGGTAGAATTGTGAGTAGCGTGTGTTAAGGGTTGGACTCTGTATGTTTATGATATTTACTGCATTATTTTGGGAGACTGAATCTCCGTTTTGGGTCATTCCGCCGTGTGGTTGGCGAGGATGATGTGTGTATCTACCGAGGAGAGTTTTATTTTAGCGGCCTATCTTATTGGTTCTTGTCCATGTCACTACGGTTGTTGCAGTAGAAGAGATTTTTATATCGCGACATTTAGTTTGTACTCTTCTTTTATGAGATGACCGCGATGATGTATATTTGTGTCGTGTAATCTTTTTTCAGAGAGCAACGTTGAGTAATGTGTTGAAAGGTAAAGCCTACTATGTTATTTTTATGAATTTGTGTCATGTAATTATTTCAGGAATCCACGTTGATTTATGTGTACCGTTGTAAAGTCCACCAGCTGATTGTGTTGTGTCATGTAATTTATTTCAGGAACCTACGTTGAATAGGAAGTGATTGGTTGAACTGTAAATTTATTTCTTTATATTTTCCATCTAGACTGTGAGTGGTAGTTGCGTAAATGAAGAATGCTTTTCCTTGGTGTGGCCTGGAAAATATGACATCATGATTTTTTTCTTTGATTGAGTATATTTGCCAATTATGTGATTTCGTTGTATTTGGATTCGATCCACAGTGTTCTGTTATGCTCATGAGGTCACTCATGATTGAGGTGAATATACTGTATTAGTAGTATCTTTTACCACTCAGCGTAGTTTTATATTGTTCAGTCAGATTAGTCATTGTCTCCCCTACGCGCATTGAGACATGTCTTTTCTGAAGGTTAGGGACCCCACTGCAACGTCAAGTGTGTAGGAAAGCGGAAATATACTCATCTACAGTCGAAAGAATTAATAAAAACGAAGCCGGGAGCGTGGTGCGAGCGCACTAACCAAAGTGGTAGAGTAATAAAATTCAAGAATAATTTTCCATGCAATGTTAAGTATGTGTTTAGGCATACGCTTGTAAATGTCATTATATTTTGATTCTCAAGATGGACTCTATTAAGCTGAGAGAATGATCTGCGTCATGTAAGATTTGAACACTTTGACAAATTTTTGCTATTTTCATGCTTCGCCTTGCTTTATTTAATAGCTTTTAGTTGGCTTAACCGTGTCCATATTCTTTATATGTTCCCCATCAAAATCCAGAGTGCAAATATTTTTAAGGTATCATTTATTTTTCTTGGTTCGAACTGAGCACGCCTAGGAGCGGCCGACCAGTCTGGGGAAAATTACCTTGATGGTAGAAACGGGGACAACGTGACATCCCCATCAGGGTACGGTACTCTAGGGCCAGAAAGGTATACAGATGGTCTGAAAGAATGTCCACATAACGTGCAACTGTCCGCGTTCCCTGCAGCCGCACAATGGTGCCTAATTGCGGCAATAAGAACGCCGCCCAGACCAGAAATGAGCCACTTCCCGCCTACACACAACCTGGTTGACACGCAGGATCAATAGCTCCATGGGGCTTACGCTAAACTCTCCCACGCCCATCAGTTCGATACAACTAGAAACGGGATTCATCAGACCATACTACATGTCGTCACGGTTCCATGGTGCATTGTCGGTGTTCGCGGGCCCATGTACGTCGTTGAGCTCTGTTTCGAGGTGTCAGCAAAGGGGGCACGCGTTGATCGTCGGCTGATGAAGCCTATGCGGTGCAGTTGCCTCCTTACAGTTCTGGTAGAAATTGGTTCCTTACTCCCAACATTCAACTGGGTGGTGATCTGACTCACAGCAGCCCCTCGAGCGCCCAGTACGGGTCTGCGGAGGCGACGTGATGTCCGTTCGTTAAACACCTGCGGTATTACAGTGAGGCGTTTTACGCGAGTGGTAACATTCTCTCTGCGATATTGAAGATCCACTCTCGATACTGTTGACCTCGGAAACCCGAATTCACTTGTAATCTCCGCAATGCTATGACCCATGCGCCGTGCTCCGATGATCATCCCACGTTCAAAGTCGGTTAACTCGCGACGTGTTGCCATCTTCACGACAGTGGTGTCTGTGACAGAGTCCTCACCTACGCCGCAGCTAGCCGCAACGCTTAGGGGTTAGGCACGGCACATTTTCTAATGGGACGCCCCTTCCCGTGACATTTGGCCACTCAGTGTAGTTACATCAGTACTCTAGAGAGTCGCAATGTGGTCGTGTGTCAACTGTATCAGTTGACACAGTCACATGTGCGCGCGCCAGTCGTGCTGCAAGAGCAATTTCTGGTCCAGTGAAGAAAGCAATGACAAATTATGTCACTCGTCATCATGCCTTGTACGCTTAATTGTAGCGCGGTCATCGGTTTGTGCGATTTAATTATAAACCAATACAATTTGTTGCTGCTATTTGAGGATCCAAACAGCCTCCAGGCTGAGAACTTAACAGATATGTCTGCACTAATGTTGAATATTTAACTGTCATGAACGCATTGTACTGCAGTAGACAGCTTATTGCCAGTCGAGTACATACATTGCATGCTGAAGGGCTGTTAAATACTATGTGGCCGTGAAAGCTAAATATTGAATTTGAATTGCCCACAGCGGCCAAGTAGCGCAATAATAATGTTATTGGTTTTTCGCCCCACTAACTGCTGTTACGATTTCCGGGGACGCCGAGGTGCAGGAATTTTGTCCCGCAGAAATTATTTTACGTGCAAGTAAATCTACCGACACAAGGCTGATGTATTCCAGAACCTTCAAGCACCATCGGATTGAACCAGGATCGAAAGTGCCACGTTGCCCTCAGAAGGCGAATGTGTTATCGCCTGAGCTACAGAGCCCGGCCTAACCAGCAAACTCTCTACAGTCGTGCTGCCAGATTGTAGCTCCAATTCTTACCAACAGAACAAGAATTGCCGAGTCCACCGTAGCACAATCGGGAGATTATGGAATATAGAGGGTTCGGTTTCCACCGGTGTGCGGTTGGCCATTTCTGATCTGAAATTATAATTTCTTCGGCATATACTGGGATATACTCGATATAACCTAATACGCTAGAAAACTATTTCAAATACCTGCACTCACTTTACAGAAATATCCTCTACACTTAACTGATAGCATAGTAGAAGTTATCTGAGGTTAAGAATGAAACCGGATGTACTACAGAATTTTCACTTCATATAGTATGAAATTACGGCGATAATAGTCGTTTTCCAATGTAACTTGATCTGAATACCGAATGTTTAATTTATCGAACAAGCACGGAGGTAAAACAGCTTGCAAAATTTATCAGAGGAAATATTTAATTGCCCTTGCTTTTCACACAAGATCACACGCACGTAAGGTTAGAGATATGCAGACCTAAAGGAGAGATCATTTGTGTTGGTTACTTTTTGATGTGTTCTGTGATTTGAAACGATACGTACGGGTGCGAGATGTTTTTTGAAGTTATATCACGTGGCACCGACAGAGATAGGTTTCATGGCGACGGTGAGATAGGGAAAGGTTAGGAGTTGGAAGGAAACAGTCGTGGCCCTAATTATGGAACACCGAGCGAGTTGGCCGTGCGGTTAGGGACGCGCAACTGTGAGTTCGCATCCGGGAGATAGTGGGTTCGAACCCCACTGTCGGCAGCCTTGAACATGGTTTTCCCTTGTTTCCCATTTTCACACTAGACAAATGCTGGGGATATAGCTTAATTAAGGCCACGGCCGCTTCCTTCTCATTCTTACGCCTTTCCTGTCCCATCGTCGCCATAAGACTTATCTGTGTCGGTGCGACGTAAAGCAAATACCACTATATATATGGAACAACCCCAGAATTTGACTGGTGTGGGGATCAAGCCCACTATTCCTCGAATGCAATCTCACTCCTAACCGTACGGCCAACTCGCTCCGTAGATATTAAATTAAATTGGAATAGTCAATGTTCATGATTTCTAATAGGAAAGATAAAATTCTTCCCAAAGAGAACATGAAATCTGGAAATATATAATGAAATGTACGACGCTGTTTGGATACACACTTTAAATATCAAAGTGGACGTATGAGGGCAGAAGGTTATAATTACGTCATAAATATGATGAATATTGCAAATTCTTTTCACTCACACGTTTAATGAAAACAGAGATCAGTGGAATAAACGAAATACCACTATATAAAACTTAATCAATCTTGTTGAAATTGAATTTAAGAGGAAGTGATTTTCGCATTTTATTTCCATTTTAGCGGAAACACGGCAATAAGCTGCAGTGAGTTATAAATGGAATATCATTTCCATAAAACGTGTAGAGAGACGCGGTCGCGTTTTCCATCATTTGGGATTAACTCGCGCTGTCTGGTTTACGAGGATAGCTTTACGAGGCGGCAGCCATTTAACTCGATGGGCACTACGCGCTTGTCTGTTGCTAATATTCGGTTAGTGGTCAACACTGCAATCGTGTCTGTTAGCACAAGTAAAGAAAGAGGGAAGGAAAGAAAGGATGAAAGAAAGAAAAACTCAGGTCACAAAGGATTGATTATATTATTAAAGATGTAAAATATAATTTGAAGGCTTGATTCCAAAACCTAGATAAATCCAAAACTCTAAATTATTAGGAAACGCAAAAATCAGCGTAGCTTGCTCTGTATACCATGGTAATACACTGACTGACAGAGCAAATGCAACACCAAGAAGGAGTGGTTCGAAAGGGATGAAAGTTGGGGAAAAAACAGAGACGGCACGGACGAATAATTGATGTTTATTTCAAACCGATATGCAGGTTACACAATGCGCACGGCATCGACTCAGTAGGATGTAGGACCACCGCTAGCGGCGATGCACGCAGAAACACGTCGAGGTACAGAGTCAATAAGAGTGCGGATGGTGTCCTGAGGGGTGGTTCTCCATTTTCTGTCAACCATTTGCCACAGTTGGTCGTCCGTACGAGGCTGGGGCAGAGTTTGCAAACGGCGTCCAATGAGATCCCACACGTGTTCGACTGGTGAGAGATCCGGAGAGTACGCTGGCCACGGAAACATCTGTACACCTCGTAGAGCCTGTTGGGAGATGCGAGCAGTGTGTGGGCGGGCATTATCCTGCTGAAACAGAGCATTGGGCAGCCCCTGAAGGTACGGGAGTGCCACCGGCCGCAGCACATGCTGCACGTAGCGGTGGGCATTTAACGTGCCTTGAATACGCACTAGAGGTGACGTGGAATCATACGCAATAGCGCCCCAAACCATGATGCCGCGTTGTCTAGCGGTAGGGGGCTCCACAGTTACTGCCGGATTTGACCTTTCTCCACGCCGACGCCACACTCGTCTGCGGTGACTATCACTGACAGAACAGAAGCGTGACTCATCGGAGAACACGACGTTCCGCCATTCCCTCATCCAAGTCGCTCTAGCCCGGCACCATGCCAGGCGTGCACGTCTATGCTGTGGAGTCAATGGTAGTCTTCTGAGCGGACGCCGGGAGTGCAGGCCTCCTTCAACCAATCGACGGGATATTGTTCTGGTCGATATTGGAACAGCCAGGGTGTCTTGCACATGCTGAAGAATGGCGGTTGACGTGGCGTGCGGGGCTGCCACCGCTTGGCGGCGGATGCGCCGATCCTCGCGTGCTGACGTCACTCGGGCTGCGCCTGGACCCCTCGCACGTGCCACATGTCCCTGCGCCAACCATCTTCGCCACAGGCACTGCACCGTGGACACATCCCTATGGTTATCGGCTGCGATTTGACGAAGCCACCAACCTACCCTTCTCAGCCCGATCACCATACCCCTCGTAAAGTCGTCTGTCTGCTGGAAATGCCTCCGTTGACGGCGGCCTGGCATTCTTAGTTATACACGTGTCCTGTGGCACACGACAACACGTTCTACAATGACTGTTGGCTGAGAAATCACGGTACGAAGTGGGCCATTCGCCAACGCCCATGTCCCATTTATCGATCGCTACGTGCGCAGCACAGCGGCGCATTTCACATCATGAGCATACCTCAGTGACGTCAGTCTACCCTGCAATTGGCATAAAGTTCTGACCCCTCCCTCTTGGTGTTGCATTTGCTCTGTCAGTCAGTGTATATATAAATTTACTTGTAACTCTCACTCACGTATATCTATCTATATGTAGCACAAACATCTTACATAAGATAGGATATATCAATCAATAAATAAGCATAAAACTTTTGGATGTTTTCTTTACAGTTTGTTTTACGTCGCCCCGACACTGATACGTCTTACGGCAACGATGGGATAGTAAAGGGATAGGAGTGGGAAGGAAGCGGCCATGGCTTTAATTAAGGTACAGTCCCTGCATTTACCTGGTGTGAAAATGGGAAACAACGGAAAACCATCTTCAGGGTTGCCGTCAGTGAGGTTCGAACCCACTATCTCGCCGATGCAAGCTAACCGCTGCGCGCCCCTAACCACACGGCCAACTCGCCTGGTTGGATTTGTTTAGCTTTTGTAGAATGTTTCAATTTCTATTTATAACTAAACGTAGCTGTTTAAATTTGGAACGTTCCTTCTAATCGTCATCACAAACTTCAGAATTATTTCTTTCTTTCTTTCTTTCTTTATTTATTTATTTATTTATTTATTTATTTATTTATTTATGCCTTTTTAAGTGGCGAATTTAGGGCTCAAGGCCCTCTCTTCCACTTAAACACATACTAATCAAAATCTTAAATAAAATACTGAGATACCGTAATGACTAATCCTCAGGCACGCACACATTCATACTTCAACCATTCAGTCAGCTGTCCTCATCAGGTAATCTCGGCAGGTGACCTTAAATCTTTGTAAAGAGCTTGTGTCTCTGACGTGAGATGGCTGGGAATTCCATAATCTGGCGCCGGTCACTACAAACGATCTACTCACTTTATTTGTGCGGTGCACTGGAATAGAAGGAGAGGTTCTGCAACGTGTATTTAGGTTTTGAAATGATGATAAAAAGGTGAATTTGAAGAAATTGGCTCACTTTCAGCTAACACTCTAAACACCATTGTTAAAATGTGTAGCTGCCGACGGTGATCAGGCTTCAGCCTAGAGAGAGCCTGATGGTATGGGGTGATATGAACATCGTACCCGATATTGTAAATAAATGGCAGGCAGGAATTCAGTGCTCTTTAAAGTTTAAGTGTTTCTTCTCTCATCATATCAACTAGAACAGCGTCACAATAATCAAGAATAGGAAGAACTAGTGTCTGTATTAGTGTGGCCTTTAGCTCAAATAGAAATACACCCCTTTGCCGATTAAGAGGGTGAAGCACTCCAAAAATCTTTTTACGGATATTTTTCCGTGTGATCAGACCAATCAAGTGTTTCATTCATAATTACGCCCAGATAGTTAACTGTTTTTCTGTAGGATTAATGTTACCATTCAGTAGGATAAGCGGGATTGCAACATTGTTTGATCAATTCAGTCATGTTCGTTATCCAATTATGATTGCCTGTGATTTTGCGGAGTTTAGTATAAGATAATTTCGTTGTGCATATATACTGGATCGTCGGAGGTCATTGTTAATACAGTATCTTGTATTGTTTCATCTAAGTCTGAAGTGTTGCAGTGCCGATAAATTTGAAGATCGTCATCATAGAGGTGGTGGGTGATTTTTCCTGTCACAGATGGTATGTCATTGATATAAATACAGAAAAGTAAGGGCCCTAGAATACTGCCCTGTGGGGCACCACTAAGTTTCATTTTCCATTTAGAAGCCTTGTCGTTTACTGTTACACGCTGTTGACGGTTACTCAAATAAGAACTCAAAAGCTTAAGCGCAGCCAGGTCGAAATTTAGCACATCCAATTTCTTTATCTAGTCTGAATTTCTATCGTGTCAAAGGAACTACTGAAGTCAAGAAGGATAAGTATAGTTAGCATTCGTTTGTCCATAGCGTTTCTAATGTCTTCAGTAACCTTCAAAAGTGCTGTCGCGGTACTGTGATCCTTCTTAAATCCAGATTGCAAAGGGTCCAAAAGAGCATATTTATTTAGGTACTCCAGAACTTGCTCGTATACTAAACGTTCAAAGGCTTTAGAAATCGCAGGGAGTATGGACACAGGACGATTGTCAGAGGGTGATTGTGGGACTGAACTCTTAGGTACCGGTATAATATTGAATGTTTTCCTGACAGTTGGGAAGGTTACGTTTAGTAAACAGTAGTTCAGCATGTGCGTCAGTATAGCCAGGATAGCACCCATAATGTTATGTACAAAAGTAACTGGAATATCATCTACACCTGTGGCCTTTGATTTAATCGACTACAAAACCTCTTTAACCTGATATTTTGTGACAGAAGCATGACGGACTTTGAGGTGACACTGTGAGTGTGCTCCGTGTTTATCCCGCGCTAACTGCATTTATAACAGCATATACAGTCCGTAAGTTGTGTGAAAAGCGGAATTAAATAGTAACTAGTAACTAGTGTACGTTGCAAGATGCCTTCAGAAAAAGGTGCACACGAAATACTGGATAAATTTGAAGCGGCTATGAACAGGTTCGAGGCACGCCTAGGACTTGTTGATGGCTCCAAAGGCTGCAGCACAACCAATCCTGCAGGTAACTTCCTAGCTTCCTTGAGGCAGGAATTCATGGAATTTAGGTCCGCTATAACCAATGAACTCAAGTTACTTAGAGATGAACTTAACAGTCTTGTACATAAACTGGAGGAACAAGACGAGCTACTGGATGAGGCAGAGCAGTGCAGGCAATGTGCTAGGTTTTCAAGATATCGTATGAGATTAAGTAAGTCTCTTTTCTTTGCAGGCTGCAGTCCAGGTGGTTTCTCTAGTCTAGTCCTTAGGGTAGCGGAACTGGAATTTGTTTTGAGAAAGCACCTAATTTCATTGTTATGCAGTATATTCCGTGACCGGTCTTCTACCTGTAGAAGCGAGAACGATCACAAGGTATCGCTAGTTAGGAGTACCTGACGGTGCTATAAATTATTTTAAAAGTCAATTTAGATACTTGTCTGGTTTTTGGAAACAACCCTTCAGATTTAGTGAATGCTATAAAATGTAAATTTTCATCCAGTGGTTAAATTTCTCTATTCTTGCTTTATTTAGGAATCATGATATCTTGATTATCTTTCCGATTTGCGGTATTTTCGTGAGTGAAACCCATATAACGTCCTATGTTACTACAATTCGTAAAGTAATGTGCGCAAATTGAATCAGTTACGAAAGCATGCCCATGGTTCTATGCAACTGTTGATGTCGTGATCATGGTTTAGATATGAGACGTTCATTTTTACGTGTAGTGTAAACCACGAGAACGTGACTTATCATTTCGAAAACCCACATGAATTGGCCTGGATCTCAACCACGGCCACCTTGGTGTTAAGCAAGTGACGATATTCCTCGGCTACCATGCTTCCACGTAAATTATAATAATTATTAGTGCATGAGCTTGTATTGGGTGCCTGGAGAATAAGTATAAAGTAGTGTACGAATGTTTCCGAAACTAGTTGAAGGCGATGATGGACAACAATGCTAAAATGACTGTCAGTAACGTCAAAATTCGAACATCGGATATCCGAGATCCTTATCCACTACTCTTTCCTGCGGAGGTGAGTCTAATTAATTAAAAGTCTCATGAAATTAAATAGCTTAGTTACATGTTTTAGGAAGGTGTGAAAATGCACTCATTTTCATTCCACAGTGAGCTCTACATAGGTTTACATAGGTTGTACTTGTAATTTTTCAATGTATAATTCTCTTCACAAATACTTTATAACTGCCGTTGAAATTTGCTATGAAAATAACGAACATATTAATAGATTTATGTGCAACTTTAGCCGTATTCAAGAAGTACCGAGTTAATCAGTAAGTCTTGAGCTACCCCTTATGAAAAAATCAAAAGTATATTATGGTTTTCAAAATTAATACTCGTCCAAGTGTTTTTCAATTTGTCTTCATGACTGACCCACACAGAGTCCGGTAATTTTAAAATACATTATGCTGTAAATAATTGATGTCAGCCAGCAGTCTTTTGATACGCTCTGTTATCTCCAAATGAGTTTCCTTTGAGTAATGGAATGGCGGTTAGCGGGATGTTCATTAATTACGATGGACGTGGTAAGATATTCCAATCATCTTACGTAACTTTCTGCAATTGGCCAAACATAGATGAGGCCTTCCGCCACCTTGGTAGAACATAACACCTTTCCTGATCATCAGTTCTGGCCTTCCCTGTTGAATATTTTGGTATTATTTCTCTAAAGTTTGCAGTATAATCCGAATAGACAGTATCATGGTGTGGAAGCAATTCATAATAAAGAATGTATTTGTAATGTTACGAAGCACAAATGATGATCATGCTTACAAGTCATCACTGATTCACGTAACGCAATCACTCCCTACATTTCACTGTTGAACTCAGACGTCTGTGCGGTGTTTTCTGACTTTTAAAAGTTCGGAAACATAGCAAAAATACCCTTGAGAAACTGAGATGATTTTCTAGAAAATGGTTTCTGGACGTTCATCCATGTAAGGTATGACATGATTACATGAGACCGCAAGATTTATTTAACGTGCCGCTGTAGAGTGGTCCAAGTGACTCAAAAAGCTGGTTACAATATGAAGATGTCTACTTTAAAGATTTTGGGATCACTGATTACGATTTTTTGTCAAAGTTGCAAAATCCGAAATAGCGAATTCGAAATGCCCGGTCTAGAGAGCCAAGAATAACGGCCGAGAGGATTCGTCGTGCTGACCACACGACACCTCGCAATCTGCAGGCCTTCGGGCTGAGCAACGGTCGCTTGGTAGGTCAAGGCCCTTCAAGGGCTGTAGTGCCATGAGGGGGGAATTCGAAATGGCGGATCCAATGTGGTGGATCAAACTTAGAAGAAATAAGCGGATTCGCTTGAAAAATGTATATAATAGTTTCAATGGTTGCTGATTTTGAATTTGATGTCAAAGTTGCAAAATTCAAAATGGTTGATGAAATCTTTGATCAAATGAGTAGAATAGTGTGAAAATATGTATCTAAGGGTTTTCTATGTCGCTCATTACGAATTTGATGCCAAAATTGCGATATTTAAAATGGCGGATCGGAAATTGAAAGAGTCAACGGTTTTTTGGGAAAACGAAAAATGCAATTTCTATATAGGTACAAGATAACTTTGTTACAAAATGGAAAATGGTAAAAAATAATTTATTCCAAAATAATCAGTAAAAGTGAACAAATAACGCGTGGCAGGCTGACCATACCTATGGCGCTACGCACTGCCACATAAAAAAGACTATAAAATAAAATCGAGCTAATTCTTTCTGTTTACATTTAAATACATTCAAACTCAATGGGGCAATGTTATTCAAAGCGGTATAACACGGAAAAAATTTGTAGCCAACAATTTTTGAGAATACATTAGTTACGGGGAAGAGGTTAGAATCCACACGTGTTTAAGTGGATTTTTCGATATAGCACTTTAATAATTAGTTCAACTTACCTTCTTGCGTGTTATGTCGAGCCGGTAAATCACGTAAACACTTTGAACAACACACAACTAGAGACTTTGGAAACCGGCAATTTCCATTCATCCGTTTACCGGTGAATTTGCGGCACCTACAACACAGACAAACGAATGGTTCTCCGCTACACACTGCTGTAGTGTGCACCAAAGCCATCTAGATGAAATTTCATGCAACTAAACTTGGAACGCGCACTTTTTTCCGGTCAGATATTTGGGTGATCCCAACCACTGTGCACTGTGCCATCCGTGAACCTCGTATCATGGAACTGCCAGTGATGAATGGCGATCTGACATGTGGTACCGCTATAGACCAATCACATCAATAGTAGGGGCTTGTGACATTTTTAAATAAGGCAGAGATCATAGTACTTGCTTACGGTCCTTCTATGACATCATTCTCTCCCAAAGCAAGGGGTGAACCATCGCTAAAAGTCGTAAGCCAGCTCATGGCTTTTCATGTTGCACTCTGCTGACACCGCTTTTAGAGAAGAAACAGTGAGGTGTTATTGATAAAAATCGTAAGAGCAGTCGAAACAGAAATTTGTCAGAACTATATGTAGTAATAATGTTATTGATTTTGTCCCACAAACTACTTCTTCAGTTTTCGGAGAATCCAAACTAGGTGTCTGAGAATGTTTCTGATAGCAATAAGTTGTCTCTGGAAAGTGGACAAGAAAGTCGTTTGGATCTGCTTGTGCCTGTCTGACAACCAAACGTCTGTTCTTCCTGCTGACCCAGTACGGTCACCTGGAACCGGTCCCATATCTTTCAGTACCACCAAGTGTCTGTTGTTCTCAATATGATCTGAGCTGTGAAGTCCGAACGGTCTGCATGTCAGGTAATGCAGGGTGTAAGTCATAATAAAGAATGTCGACAACCTGTCTGTTTTATCATTTGCATATCTTATTGATGCACCTATCTACCAAGTTCTGCAGATACCAAATGTTTATGACTGATTGCTCAAATATTCCTGTATATTTTAAATAAACAAACGTCGGAAGGGAATGTGTTAGTGGCACCAAATTTGAAGGGAAGCAGTCATACCAGAGATATATAGTTACACCACAATTCCCAAATCTCAGTCGTAATGAATGAAAGAGAAACATTTCTGTACGTCTTCGGTTGAGTGCCTGAGTGTTCAGCGTTTAGGTCTTCAGTCCTCGGGGTGCCGAGATCAATGCTCGGCTGGGTCAAGGGGTTCTAACCTTAAACTATCAATTAACTTGGCTCAGAGATGGGTGTTTCTACTATCCAAAATATTCCTCCAGCACATACTGAACCCATGATCATTGTGCCCTAAGAACATTATCCATAAATTGACAAATCATTTAGAAGTTTGATTCTTGATAGCATGGATTTGACACGTGACGAGGGGGTGATTACCTTCGGTCCTACGCTCTGGGATACGTGACGTCAGTCGCACGTGTCAACGGCGGAAGAATCTGAAGTCAGTTTTGCGAACTATTTCAAAGCGCGTGTACATAGCGGGACCCAAGCCAAGTCAAAAAAATATGGTGCCTATCAAAGGAGGTCATTTATCCCACAAATCGAACACGTATAAAATTTTAAATGTCCATGAACACTACCGCCAGAAATGTAGCAAGTATGTAGTCACTTTCAAAACTCTTGTAAGTTAATTACATTTTAGTTAAGTCAGAAAATTTATAGAAATTTTCTTGGCGGTAAAGGGAGATACCCGAAGAGAGGGGGTAACTGGTATAAATATGAAGCGACGCCATGACGAAGCCTCCTCCTCCGGCATTTGTGATACAAAGCGGACGAAAAACTGTTGAGCTGCTCTGCGAAATCAAACAACGAAAGTAGACTGAGTTCAACCGCAGATTTTAGCCATTGTGGCTGGGGTCTTGACTCCATGAGGAAATAATTGTATCAGATAGGACGGTTAAGGTACCGAATAAATTTGTAAAGAAGTAAATCGTGTGCGGAAGTAATTACAGTCCATCGTGTGCGATCAAAAAAAACTTAGTGAAGGGCATTTCTTTTTTATGCTTTATTCCAGGAAACCTGAAGAAATATAATAATGATCTGTAAAGCCATGAATCTAAAAATGGCTAAATAAAATGCCAGGGTCGCAGGTGAGTCCTATGACGAACAATGGTGTGACTACATAAGGTAATGTGACTTTCCATCTTACTACCTATTATATCTTGTTTCATGATCTCTAAAACTGTATTTGAATGGGGATATACGACGCAGTGGTCACCCCTATTAAGTTTTGTAAATGTGAGAATACGACTAAAAGAGTCATTTGTTTTATTTTCCACTTGGAAAAATTTTTGAAGTCTTGCGAGTGCCGTATAATGTTGTAAAAAGTTATTGAATAGGGTTTCGAAGTGATATCGCGCCCAATGTAGATCGTCATTTCCGTGTGTTTATTGCTTATATTTTGTGAGGCAAATTAAGATGTTCACTCGACGTAAACATTTTCTGTCTGTAATTTTGACGTAAATAAGTTAGAAATCCATTGTTACTCATTTTCAATCGAGGGGAAGCGCGCTGTCAGGTGAGAATCTAGTGTGATGAATTTGGTCACGGAGTGAAACGTTTTTCTAGGCCCATTTTAAACTGTGTCTGACTGACAATAAAAGATCTGGTAGAAATTTTCAGTCATTTTTCGTATAAATCAAGTTATTAAATACGATATAATTTTATGCGAAGCTGTTCATTATTAATGCATTGTACGTATAAGTCGTCATGAATTCTAGTAAGGATTTTATTCCAGTTCTTTGTCGATGGTAGTTGCGAGTAGGGAACAGAAGTTAGTTTCGTTGTATGAGTTGAGATGAGATGTGTGAATCAGGTTAGACCTGAAGCCGGGACATGTAAGCCCGAGGAATATTTAATAATTTTGGGAATGGAAGGAAATATATAGAAATCCATAGCGGTATTAATTTGCTACGCGTATAATTATGGTGGGCATCTTGAAGCATAATCTGTGCATTTTGTTGGTTAGAATATAGTATTTGTTTAATTATGTCGGCAGAATTTAAAAGGGAACATTTTGAGAAGCCAGTCAAGTAGAACAGAACAGGTGCTTCATGTCACTGCCAAACGGGCGAGGGTGAAACGCCGGCAGCTGATAGAGAAACACACAGTGGGGATAACGGAACAGGCGTGGAATTGAGATTGTATTCTCGGCCGGGGAGAACTTAGTTGAAATTTTCATCCGGTAATAACCTGAGTATTGTGGAATACTGTAAATTTGTTAATTGGGGACGTAATGAACATTTGAAACCACGAACTTCGAGTATAAGGAACAAGAGTAACCAAATTCAGGGTTGTCCAAAAAAATATGAGCGATGGTAGTGATGGTAGGTTTGTCTGTGAGGGGTGCACAAAATTTATAAATGGTATGACGAGATATGACATCGTAATTATATGGCGAGTTGCTTTGGTTTGTACGTAGATTATTAGGATACCCAAGTGTTAATAATGGCTAGGATTAGATTAGATTTAAAGTGTGAGGTCATGAAACAAGTTATATAACTGGGCATGAATTATGTAACAATTCTTTTCCAGCCAGATAAACATCACATGATTGAATTTACATCACAGATGCGTAGGAATTTGTGAAGAAACCAGAGTCCGCGGAGATAGAAAATTGTTGTTCTTTAACATTTCGTTAAATCATTTAAATTTATTTAATTATTAAATTCAGTGAAACCGCATTTTGAAATAACTTTAATCAAGCGAATAACTTGGAGATGCATTCTGGAAATCTTAGTTTGTTTTCTGGGGAATATTTAAATGGTAAAGTAACGATTAAGGGGACATATCCGAAGGAAATGGATTTTACTGCCACAAAGTTTGTGAGCATTGCTATTGTTGTAATTATTTAACTTTGATTGATTGAGCAGTGAATGTGCTGGGGATAGTAAAGTGGAAACTTTGGTCATCAACCGATGTAATTTAATTGTGTTTAGCCTTCAGCCTAGAAACTTGGATGGTCAGGGGGTCATCAACCTCAGTGACTTAGATTAGGGCCATATGCCACTGTAGCATCATTTTCCTTGCGGTCATCATCCACAATGACTTTAAAGTAATTTAGAAGTTTAGATGTCGGTCCATGACATAGACGCAGGTCACATCGATTCAATTAAGGGTCAATGCCGTAGAACCACTGTGTGGCACACACCGATTGGACTGCCTTAATTATACCCAGAGTTCAGAGTTCGTGTTACGAGGGCTGGACCATAACGAATCACTATGATGGTACATGTGGTCTCACATGGAAGCCGAATTGAAGGATTTCCAGACTTTCCTTTCTTAAATAATTAATAATTGAGACAATGGTTTCTAGTAAGAATGCCCATCAGGCAGTTACGTCAAAGGCTCACACCAGTGTTCTGACCCTTTATGAAAAATGATTGTGGTATCCAGTGGACACAATTGACTTCAATGATGCCGTTGACATATCAGAATGCTTCAAATTTTCCTGAATAAATAGAAATCTTTTAAACGGACCTTTCATTCAAGTAGATAGATTAGAATTACTGAACCCTACCTTCACCTCAGCAAGTGACGAAGAACCCGATACGACCCAAGAGACAGATCTCATGAACTTTGCTGATAGGTAAGAAAGGTAGTTATCCCTCAATATGGACCAAAGGGTTCAGTAAAATGGCGCCATCAACGCCGGGATTAAGTCAACCAACAGTGGGGCATAAGTCACGATAACTATGAGGGAACATAAGTCACGATAATGATAAGGACATGTTGGAAAATCGTGTACTAGAGGAAATGAGAAATAATGTTGAGGCCATGCCACGTTATGGTTGATAAAATCGTGCGCCAGAATTGAGAGTGAACTCGAAGAAACAGATAAACGCCCGATGAGTAAGGCTAGGAGATACCAATATGAGAATAATTTATCTACTGAATGAAAGGTATATTTTAAGTGTGTGTTAGAGTAATTTCCCAAAATTTTGAATGCTGGTTTGAGTGTTTTGACTGATCACTTCGATCAAGTGAACATTGAATTTCACATTTTATTAAATAAATGTTTAGAGAATGTTGCATTAACAGTGTGATGTGTTAGATAGGAGGATGTTGTGATGTTCATCGTTGTATTCTTATTATACGCCGTGGAAATCTCGGGCTCACCGATGACCTATCGTTTTCTGTTAAATACAGTATGTTTATGCAGGAGGGAGAATTGGCCCAAGGGCAGGTGGTCCAAATGATCAAGGACTTAATGGAGAGGATAGAAGCCGATAGGAAGGTTGCGGAAGCCGATAAGAAGGAACAGAGAGAGTGCAGGGAAGCCGATAGGAAGCACTTAAGTGAGAGTGTAAAATCTATTAACGATGATTTAAAAGGTATGAAGGAAGTCGTAGGAACCATGGACAATAAATTAGATAGTGCGGATGTAGTATTAAAAGACATGAAGGAGGTCGTACAGGACACGCAGGATAGTTGTAAAGAAGCTAGTGGGGATATTAGGAAGGACATTGGTGACTTAAATGTGAAGGTGGAGCAAAACACTAAAGCACAGGTTGACTTTAAACATGAAATTAACCAGCAGTTCATAGAAACTCGCGAGCTACATCGTGTTCTTAGTGAAAATCAGGACCTAATTAGAGGAGACCCCGATAGGCACGTCAACGAAAGTAGGGAACTACATAAGCAGTTGATGTCAGATCAAGCTGAGCTTAGGGCCGACCTGAAGACAGAGGTAGAGAAGTTCAACATCATGCATGAAGACGGTAAGTCAAAGGTCTTCACAGCGATGAATGAACATAAGGAAGTGTTGTGTAAAGAGATAGCCGTCGTAAATGCCATAGTAGACCAGGTAGCCGAAGACGTCAAGGTAACTATAGACCAGCGTATTGAAGCCATTGACTTGAAATTAATCCAGATGAATAAAGAGGATATAAGAAAATAGGTACAACTCTGGAAGAAACGGCTAGGAGTATTGAGGAGGTACTAGCAGATATTGAGGAACTAGGCGATACAAGGGTAGACTTGTCGAAACAACTTAAAGACACCTAAGATAAGGTCATAACACTGAGCGACGAGTTGACATCGGTTCATGAGGCTCTTAAGGGGGAAGTTAGTGCCCAGAAATTAGAACTGGATGGGTTAGTGAGCAATATCGTAGGAGTCCAGGCCATGATAGAGGAAGTGGTTAGTAAATCTCGCCGCACCTCAGATATGTCGTTCAGTTGTCCTAGCAACACTAGTAGTCCCACACATCTTACAGGGAACGGACATTTTGACAATTCTACCCATTCTCAGGGGCAAAACGTCACGAACGTCATAAACATGATTCGACTTAAGGTAGATCAGCCTAAGAAATTCGATGGCAGTGGTACCCAGACGCCAAAGGGTTTTCTTAGAGAACTTAGAGTGTATATCCGAGATAATAGGATACCTGAAGAGAGGCAACTAAGGACTGTGGAACGGTACCTAGACGGAGTTGCTTCGCTGTGGTTCAAAGGTTTCCGATATAGCTTTGACACGTTCGAGGAATTTCAGACCGCATTTTTGGGCAAATTTTGGAATTCTGAGATTCAGCAGAACCTAAGGCTAGAATTATATAGTCGCCGGTATAACACCGCGGGACCGCCGAAATTCTCATCATACTTTACCGAACAATTAGTTAAGTTCAAGGAACTGGAATCAGCCCCAAGTCTGCAAGAACTGGTTCAGGCTATCCAGAAACAGCTCCCACCGGATGTCCAGAGGATATTAATTGCTGCGTAGGTCGAAACCCCGATGCAGGCGGAATTGATATTGCGACAGCTGGATAATACCCATTCGCATCAATCGGCCCCGCGAATGGTCAGGCATTCAGATCACCAGGTGAATGTCGTAAATCACAGCCAGGAGAGCGCGCAAGATAGGGAAGTTTCACGAGCACCGAGATACGAGAATGAGGGGCGACGGTTCGACACCAGGCCAAACCAAGGTAGGAAGAACTGGGAACAGCCCAGATACCATCATGAAGAGTGGGACAGACGCCGAGAACAATGGAGAAGGAACCAGGGTCGATACCAGGGGAACTCAGATCTAAGACGAAGGAACCCACGCGGGAATGAAGGCAACAGAAGATGGGATGGTTACGAAAATTCCAGACGTTCTGACCGTTGGCACGGGCCTGAACAGGGAAGGAGAGAAGGGGACCAGTATTTGAGAGAGCTGAGGTCAGGTACCGGACAGGACAAATGGAAGGACAGCATCCAGCGAAGGGAAGTAAACACTGACTGTGTAAGAGCTCAAGACATGTCCCATACTGGAGCTATCCGAAAGACCTACCACCAGGATAGGGAATTAAACCCTAACGCGCCTCATTTCGACGAAAGTCTGAATTCGTCAAATGAGCGGGGAAAAAACCCGCCAAATTTCCAATAGTGGTTACGAGACAGGATTCCCACCCACAGCCTGAATATGTTTCTCGCGACGGCTGAATAGTAGCCCAGATTGACTCCTGGATTTTACAACCAGATGACTTAGTGGAAGACCACCTCAGAGAGGGTGTTAGTAAAATAAGAGAGCTACCAATTATTAATGTCAGGATATGCAACTTTAAGGTGAGCTGTTTATTGGATACAGGCGCTAGCATCAGCTTAATTTCACAAAATTTCTTTAACGAATTGTCTACTCGGAAGAAATTGCCAGAAATTCCAGTAGCAAATATCAAAATCAGAGGAGTCATTCCTGACAAAACTGCCATTTGCAAAACGCAGACATTTTTGGATTTGCAGATAGGAGACATGACATTTTCGCATCCTTTTGTCATAATTTCGAAGCTACACTCTAATGTTATTCTTGGAGCAGACTTCATTTGTGAAAGTAATGCCGTCATCGATTAGGAAGGAGAGAGGTGAAATTTAGGAAGGATGACGGACCGGAATTAGTAGCTCTAAACGAAGAATCATTGGGTCAGACTGGGAGAAGAATGTGTGAGGAAGAAGTCCATTTCACTACCGTTTCTAAGGAGGCAGAAGAGGAGATAGAACAGGGAACAGAAGAGGTCAACCAGGAAGAGTGGGATGTCCTCGAGATTGAATTGGGAAAGGCTGTAGAAGATTTGATAAATCATAAAGTATCAGAATGCCCATGGACGGCGGAAGAGAAGATGAAGTTGAGGGAACTACTTCTCAAATATCAGGATGTATTCGATTCAAAGCCAGGATGCATTCCAAATTTCAAATATGTGTTGGCTGTAAATAGTTGGGAGCCGTTCAAACGTAGGCCGTATCCCATTCCGGAGAAACATCGCCAGGAGGCTGGAAAAATTATTAAAGAGATGGAAGAAAGTGGGTTGATTTCCAAGGCAAATAAACCATTCGTTAATTCCTTAGTTACCGTTCAGAAGCCCGCCGGATCCCTGAGGGTATGCATGGATGCGAGGGTCGTAAATGAGAGACTAATCCCTGAAAATGATAGAGCTCCTCCACTCAGAGAAGTTATTAGGAAGTTTAGGGGCAAGCGCCGCTTCAATAATATTGATCTGACCTCGTCGTATCATCATATAATGCTCGATCCGAAGTCCAAATTGTTTACTAGATTCCTGTATGACCAGCAAACGTATGTTTTTAAGCGTCTCCCGTTTGGAATTAAAAACGCCGATGCAGCTCTCATACGCGCCCTAGATCGCAACCTCACCGAACAAGTTAAGGCCATACCTACGCGCTATGTTGATGACATATTGCTTTCGTCGAAGGATTTCGAGGAACATCTTCATCATCTCGAGTTGCTACTCGAAAATCTCAGGGTTGCTGGTTTTAAGATAACCTTGAAAAAACAAATTTTGGGCAGGAGGAAGTTCTCTTCCTAGGGCACATCATTGATGGTGAAGGAGTACGCCCTAACCCAGAGAAATTGCAGGCAATTGACAACTTTCCAAGGCCTATCAAGGTAAAGAATGTCCGACAGTTCTTGGGTATGAGTCAGTTTTTCAGTGATCATTGTCCAAATTATACGGAGGTTGTGGCTCCACTGCAAGATTTGCTAGTAAAGAACAATCGATGGAAGTGGTCTAGGGAACATGAGATTTCTTTTCGGGATACTAAGGAGATGTTAGCTAGAAGTGTGAAGCTAGGGTACCCAAATTTCGCTAAGACCTTTATCTTGCAAACTGATGCTTCCACCGTAGGGATTGGTGCAGTTTTATACCAAGAGGAAGGAGAGGAACCCAAGAAGAAAAACTACTTTTCATTCTTTAGCCGTAAACTTAGGAAGCACGAGCTAAATACAGTGTCACTGAATTAGAAATGCTTGCAATTGTTCAATCATTACAGCACTGGAGAAAGATGATTTTTGGATTCCCTATAACCATTAGGACGGATCACAAGGCCTTAACCTTTGTGATGAAGACGGTAGTTGCTAGCGAGAGAGTAGCCAGGTGGGCGCTCTTTATTCAGCAGTTTGATTTGACCATCGAACACTGTTCAGGAATGTCTAATGTCCTGGCTGACGCCTTAAGTCGAAACCCAAACGATGACGAACATGAGGTGAAATTCGTGGAGTTAACTGACGAAGATAGGACCTTTCTCAATGAGCTGCCACGATTACCAGAATGTCAACGACAGGACCAGCTCTGTGGCAGGTTAAATTCGTTTTTGAAGGGAGAACTTCCACATGACGACCCAGGACGTGGAGAAGTTGAGAAGCTAGCTGAGAGATATTTGTTTGTCGACAACACCTTGTTGAAATTCATAGACAAGGATCACACTAAATCTCGAATTGTTGTACCGCCACCACTTAGGAAGGGTCTTATATGGCATGCCCATAGGATAACCGGTCATGGTGGGATTGACAAGGTCACCGCTACTCTTCAGGAAACGTTCACCTGGGTTCATCTACGAGAAGAAGTAAGAAGCATTGTAATTATATGTGATACATGCCGGAGGGTTAAGGCGAACCCATACCTCATTCGACAGGCACCGATACCTCTCTTACCAGCTAAACCTCGTGAATTGTTCGCGATGGATATTTACGGAGTCCTTCCCAAGTCACGTAATGGGAATAGATATGTCTTGGTAACCGTGGACGTATTCTCTAAGTTCACATCGTTATGTCCATTACAGAAGGCAAATACTAAATTGGTATTAAGAGCTATAAATAGGACCATAATTCCAACCATGGGGAAGACCATGTTTTTATTAACGGACCACGGTACACAATTTACCTCGGCTCAATTTAAACAGGAGTTACAAAGGCTTGAAATTCGCCATATTCTTAGTTCAGTTCGCCATCCTGAGGGAAACCCGTCAGAGCGAATTATGCAGGTCATCGCGAAGTTCTGTCGGATCTTCTGTGCTTAAGAGCATTGGAGATGGATGGATATGTTACCTATCATAGAAGATTGCGTGAATAACACAATCCACGAATCAATAGGGTGCGTCCCAAATACGGTTCATTCCAATATTTATCCTCTGAGACCATGGCACGCAGTGGTGAAGTGTCTGAGCGACCCACGGCCGACTCAAGCGATGCGCATTGAAGAGACAGCTAGGCATCTTCGTCAGCAAGCTGACCGACGTTTGAGACGCGTCAAAAATAAGAGGTTTCATCGGCCCTTGAAAGAAGGCGAATATGTGCTTGTTCGTAAACCCGCTCTTTCAAAACCTGAGGATAAGTACTGCGCGAAGTTTGCACCGTTGTATATGGGTCCATTTAAAGTCATCCAGAGTTTCCGAAATAATTCCTATAAAATCCAGTCGTTAGATGGACGCTCTGAGGCTATTTTCAATGCAGCTAATTTGAAAGTTTATCGCAAACCTGAAGATGTGGTAGTCCAGGAAATTAACCTCATTGAATCAGTGGAGGATCAAGATGTAGAACCGCTCGAAGAAAAGCAGGATGACCCACTGAAACGATGTAGGGAATGCAGGCAAGTCCCAGACTCTGTGATATTGAGTGCATTTGAGGAGTATTGGAATCTTACAGAGAAAATCTGGATAGAACGGGGAGAATTTGAGGAACGTTCTGAGGAGGAAGACTCTGACAGCGAGGAAGACTTTGACGGCGAGGAAGGAATAAATAGCTCAGTCGCAAAATTCAGTGGAGAACTACCAGGAAGCTGAAGGCATCGACTAACATCCGTACACCAGGAGATGAACAACTGCATAAGAGAAAAGATAGGAATTTGTGTTCAAAGGTCATGTTTCATCAGACGTCGAATTTAGAAATTTCACCATCTGGGGTGTTTTAAAGGAAATTCCTTGTCACGGTGCGAAAGGAATTCATGTCTTCGGGGAAATATGAACCCATGACTTTTGTGCCCTAAGAATATTATGCATAAATTGACAAAGCATTTAGAAGTTCGATTCTTGATAGCATGGATTTGACACGTGACGAGGGGGTGATTACCTTCGGTCCCACGCTCTGGGATACGTGACGTCAGACGCACGTGTCAACGGCGGAAGAATCTTAAGTCAGTTTTGCGAACTATTTCAAAGCGCGTGTACATGGCGTGACTCAAGCCAAGTCCAAAAAATATAGTGCCTATCAAAGGAGGTCATTTATCCCACAAATGGAACACGTATAAAATTTTAAATGTCCATGAACACTACCGCCAGAAATGTATCAAGTATTGCGCCCTGCTGGGGGTGTGATAAGCGTCATGCAATTGTAATTATTTATGGAGGAATATATATTTCATTTTCAGAAGCGAGAAGATCGTACTGTACATACAGTAAGAGCAGGCCAGGCCGAGATGGTATGGTGAAACATGCACAGACTATTGTCTCCACTGAGATTAACAAACACAATGAACGGCAGAATTAGAATTCTCAGAAATTGTGACGAAGGGGGAAAGAGAATGGCACGAGTTGTTGACAAGTTGCGGAAAGTTTTCATAGCCCCGGGCAGTATAGGTAGTGGCCACAGCGCAGAGTGCCGGGTGCAGATTTCTAAGAAATCAGGCAGGGTATCTCCATGTACTGGCGGGAGTTGAACACGGGGTTGGCCATGGAAGAAAAAATATGAGCCTTCCCGGTCACGTGGTTTAGGTGGACCAATGGAAAAATTCACTTGACCAAAGCAAGGCGACAACTTCGTATTGTAAGAAGCACTAGCGAGGCTAACTAGCGAGTTATCAATTCAGAATAAGGTGGAATTTAGGAGCCTTACTATATTATAAAACTTATAAAAAGTTTATAATTGCGGGAGATTGCATGGTGTAATTCTGAGAAACCATGAATGCTATCCGATGATTGGCTGGAGGCAAAGGACGCCACAATAGAGCGCGAAATCCCAGGCCGGGATACGGCAGCTAAATTCGCAAATATATCCATTACCAGAGAACGATAATAGTTGAGAATTGGTATAGAGCGTTTGAGAACATAATTACATCATTGGATATCATATTTAAGCCACTGGCAAAGGCGCAGATAGTCATATGAGGATATCGGGACTGCGCGTCCTAAGATAACCTCCCTTGAACTCGGAAGAGAGGGGATACAAGTATAAATAAGAGGTCGTGGACAAGGACTGGGAACTACTTTAGACAAAACGTTCGAGCGGATACCACGCCTGGGGTGCGTGACAACTTCTGATAATTTGTTCGAGCCGTGATTACGCCAGGTGTGCGTGTGTGTACTTACTCGTGGAGTAGGGTTCGAAGTATTATATTGTTACATAGTACAGTGATTCATGACATGATGTAGCTCATATTACAGTCTTGAGCAGTATACTAGTATGGAGTGTTTCAAATAGACAGGACTCAGTAAAGCATAACTTACGGAGTGTGAGATTCTACCAACAGATTAGGAAGTGCGTTACGTGAGAACGGTCACGAGTGTTTATGTCACCTAGTAAACAGTCGATTCTAAACTGATAACTGGTCAGCTACACGAACGTGAGACGGGAAATTCAAGTGCGGGCACGGGCCGTTGTAAAGGGGATCCCGAGGTATCCTATGTTCCTAGTGTCCGGGAAAGGAATGAAGAATGTATATCTACATTAAGTGGGCTAGATACAAGGCCGACAGTGTAAAATTTGTGAGTAGAATTTAGGGTGGAAATTATTCCAGAGTGCAACAGTTATTTTATTTGTTTTTATTCAAAATGTGTAAAGTTGAAAAGGGTCAAGGATTAATTCTTCAAGATGGCGTGAATACCAGTGGAATGCAGGGCTAAGACTGGACGGGGCCTGTGCTTCTCGTCCGGCTTAGCAGACTACAAAAAATAGATGAATAACCTTTTCAAATATTTGTAGATCGCTATCGTTAGGGGGAGGAAATCATATTATTTTATCATGGTAACTTGATTGTGAAACGAGCCGTTTCCGGCTCGCATAAATTCAAAGATAGATAGACAAAGGGACAAATTAATATGTACTTGATTAGATCAAGCACTCATCATAATTTTGATTATTAAATAGAGTATAGTAGGGTTGAGTTGTTCATTGAAGTGCTTGAATTGTTTGATATGATATGGAGCACGTTTCACGTAAAGATAATGTTAATATTCATTTAGAAGTGCTTCCAAAGTGTTTTTCCAGTATCGGAACTTTTATAGATATTAAGGCATGTTGTTAAGATAATCCAGAGGTAGGGTTGCCAAGTGATATAAATTGTTGTGGGACGGAATGAAGTCCATTGATTTGTTTGTAAATATCGCGAAGTTCGCCAGTGGATAAAATAATAATAATCTGTGGAAGTGTCGGAGTAATAAATTAATATTGGTAATGTGTAAAGGCGTGTTTAATAATAATGTTTGAGAACTAAGGCACGGGCCTAGTTGGATAGAATGATTGCAAATTAAAGTAATTTAAATGTGGAGATATTATGTGGCATAAATATTTTATTTGGACATTGAATCCGATTTTAACACTAATTGTTGAGTTAACGTTTTTTTGGACTCCATAATAATAGGTTATAGCCCCATTGTCGTTTCCTTCAACTAACGGTTAGCATATCTTGGTTAGGAACCCGGGGAGAGTTTGTAGTTTCCCGGGTTGGTCTCATCTCAATCAATGTGGAGGCGATGACATCGTTCATATGATCGCGCCCACTTAGCCAACAGGTAATTGGTCCATGACCAAAATGGTCATGGTGTTAACGAAGGTAAATGTGATACCTTCAGATATCAACGGTTCCACCACCCAAATGGAAGGGTGGTCAAAAGTAATAAATATTATAAATATTATGTAATCATTTTTCAAGAATACTTTGCCAAATTACCGGCAAATCAAGGGTCAACAGATTTTGATTGTGTGTAAAATTAATTTGTTTACTTAAAAAAATGCTCCTTTAGCATTTGCAAGGAAACAGTTCCAGGTTCTTGTTCTTGTAGAATAGTAATCCCTTGGTGACCGTTTAAATATCTGTCCCCATTCCTAGGACGGAGCCTTCATAATTTTCCTTTGATATGAATAGATATATAATTTGTGTGTTTTATGATGAGCGTTAAAGTTAAAGATTAGAGTGTCCCGTTCAACCCTGTAGTACTGATCGGATGGCGCCCTTACATTTAGTTTGAGTTCTTATATCTCAAAATATATTTTTTTGTTTATTAGTTGCGATAGATTCGGACCGTAACACTCCCTGAGATAAATGCTGGTTGGGACTCAGGCTTTGAGCGGGTACATCATGGCGCCCAACGTGGGGCTGATTGTATCATACTTGAGCAACGTGTGACTTTAATTTTGCAAAAAAAAAAAAAACGAAACTTTGATGCATTAGCGACGACATCATATCACAGAACTAAGGGACGGATTGCATAATAGTTAGACCCAATCGTGGGACTGATTACATCATGATTACATCATGATTAAGCCCTATCGGGTATTTGAATTAATTATAGACCGCATCACGGTTATGCGTTGTTGGGAAGCATTTATTCAGATCAAGGAAGGTAAATCTAAATAATGATGGCTTCATCTAGTGTACGAGATGACCCCATTATTATAATACTTTGTTTATTAAATTTGATGTTTACATTTCATTTGTTTTTCATTTATTAATTCTGTCATTGTGTTCAGAAATTTATTAGCATAGCATAGGCCAGTAGTAATTTCCGAACGGGACTCATTTGATAGGATGATAGAAGTAAGTTGTTGGGCTCATCAGTTAGTAAATAAAAATTTTGTAAATTTTCTGATGCGATTTTATACCTGCGAATGTGGAGGCTCCACACTTTGGTCACCAAAGGGCAGTAGGAGTATATTGTAAGAACAAGGAGAATATGGTAAAATTTGTACTGAGTACCAAACTCCAAGTTAATACAGGAATGAGAACTGGAACTGTGTCGACGAGAATTTATTAATTTCAGATTTAAAGCTACGAGACTGCTGTGTTATGTCAAAATTTCTAGGTGGTGTTTGACATTACAGTTTCAAAATTAGTATTTGTTTATGAGTCAGACACGCATTTATTTTGGAGGCCACAAAACAAGATTTGTTGTCCTTATGCTACTCGCTGTTTGATACGAGTGATTGAATATAAATTGTGGTAAGAAAATAGAAATTTAATTCGAGTAGTGAACCGTTAGATGATAGGACCTTGGCCAACTCTTAACCTTTAGATACTCGCGCTCAGTTTTTCCCCTTTATTACTCGCGTGGGGTCTTTAAGGCCTCCGGGATAGTATTCATTGAAAAAATACTCTAATTCACAATACAATTGGATATTATTTTAATGCAAACACTGCACCACATTAAAAATCATGTTTACAAGAAATCAATACACTAAGTTCATGACAGGGTTCATTTCTTCACGTAACACACGCTTCTCACATATCTTCTCCATGTGCTCTCCACAAACATGTTCTTAGCATTTTTCACATCTAGTTTTTTATTTATTTTCCTGTCCTTTGACCTAGGGCAAATCACGAATCTCTTTCTTGAATTGTCTGGCTCCTCTACATGTTCTCTGTCACCATTATCTGTACGTAGTCTTTTCTTGAGATTTTTAGGCAGGCTAGGTATAGAAACACACGCCAACAGCCATGGTTTAATGAGTTCTTTCGCCAGCTCTTTCAAAAATACTCTCCTTGGCATGTTTTTCTCGTGGCTGAAAATGAATTTCCATACAACGAAAGCGTTGATACGAACCACATTGAAAAGATGGTAGAAAACGAGTGTCCATCAGTTGGTTCGTCGTGCTACCTTGTAAGTTTGGCATAACTTGTCATTTGTGTCTGCACCACCGTTCGTGCTGTTATAAAACAGAACTATTTCCATTTATTCTTCTCACTCTCTTCAATAGTTGTATCATGATGAATGGTGGAGATCAGTATTACCTCTTTCGATTTCTTCGAGACGAATGAACAGAGCGTAAGGACTTGAGTAAATCCAATCATAGTTCTGTAAACTTCTCCGTTTTTGTTGGCCTTGAAGCTCTGTGGGATTTCCTTCTTATTGCTTCAGTGTACCATCGAACGTTAGGTTGTCTTCATTTAGTAGGAATTCAGCCAATGGAATGCTGCCATACCAATGATCATCATCATCATCATCATCATCATCATCATCATCATTTCGCCTTGTGCCCCTGATTGGGGTAATCAGCCTCTTGACTATACTTTGATCATCACTGGTTGACTAGAAAGGTCTCTCCGGCTTTTTTCCGCAATAAATCTCAAAATAACACATCGCTCTATTTGCTGCACTGTACTTCATGTCAAAGTAGAAGCGCCTTATACTGTAAGTTATAGGCTTACTTCTTGCATATTAACAATTTCCAAACATCACAAGAGGTTCAGATGCTGGCCAAAATATGTGTATTACACGTTCACATCATCAAAACTAAGTAAATAGTTAGTTATAAGCAATATGTGCAAGAATATGAAAAGAGTTAACTTATTTTATTTTCATACGTAATTACTCGCGTGGGGTCTTCCAGGCCCGGTCACTGCTCTCCACTGAGTACCTTACTTGACAACAGTGAACCAACTACTGAACTGAGCTCCCCTCCCTACTACATGAAGCTATTGCATGTGTCAAGTTCACAGGTAGTCACTTCGGGAAAATATAACAATTTAAAAAGGGAGTGAGGCCTCAAAGACCCCGCGCGAGTAATTAAAGGTTAAACGTAGTGCTGTAGGGCGAGGAGCCGTTTGGCCCTAATTTGTTATTATATAAATTCATAATGTCTGATGTAGAGGGGGAGATATCCCATGATGGACATGTAGGAGAGGAAGAATCGCTCACGTTGGCGGAGCGTTAGAAAGGTCTAATGAACAAACTAATAGGTGTGTGGAACAGTCCAACGATTCCTTAAAACAGTCTATGGAGCAAAATAATGATTCCTTAAAGCAGTCTATGGAGCAAAATAATGATTCCTTAAAACAGTCTATGGAACAGAAATTTGAAGAAATGCGGATGACTTGTGATAATAGTAGAATGGAATTAGCGGAACAAATAAGTGAAGTGCGGACCGCGTGTCAAAATTACGAACGGGAATTTACCCGGGGGCTAGACCAGGTACGCGAAGCGTGTCATAAGACGAAGGAGGAAATGAAAGAACATTTCGATTCAAGTATCCGAGTGACCGAGAGGGTAGAGCGAGTTAGGTCCGAAGCATTGGAGGATCGAAACGAAATCAGGGAAAGGCTAGTGGCAGGACTCAATGAAATCACGACCCAGATGTCAGCTGATCGTGATGAGTCAAAGGCACAGAATGACAAGATGCGAGAGGAGTGTCGGATAGGACGCGAGGAGATTAGGTCTCAGTTCCAAGGCCATATCATTCAAGCCGCACGGAAAACTGACGAGATAGTGAAAAACGTGGAAACGCTACGTACTGACCACCAACGTACGGAAGCGAAGTTTTCGGTTTTGGAGTCAGAAGTTGAATCCCTCAAAAATAATCGTGAGGTATCAACCAAATTAGAGGATGCGGGAGTCCGGATCGAAAGTTTAGATCACAGGCTGGAGGCTTGTGAAGATATAAATGATAAGCTGATCAAAGCGACCGAAGCACTTGAAATACGGGAGCAGGAAACCGAAGAGTTGGAACGAAAATTAGGCAGTAAACTGGAAGAGTGCGTGGAGAGACAGTTTAAGACTAAGTTCATTGCGGATGTCAACGCGGATAAAATAGATGAACTGAGGAAGGAAGTTGAACTTTTAAAGGCGCACGAGGAGAGGTCCGGTACTCGAGATTTTAACCTAGAGTATAGGGAGTTCGAGACCCCAGAGAAAAGAGGGTTGAACAGGATGAAGGAGGAAAACTTGGCAGCTGATACGACAGGTTCGAAACTCCACATGGGAGACGGATCATCGTCGGCCTCTGCGAACTATGCGACGTCTCCTATAGTACATTTTATTAGGATGTCAGATGACAAACCTCCCAAGTTCGATTCTCGAGGGCAAATCACGCCAAAATGGTTCATCAGGGAGATCACGAATTACATCCAAGAGCACAGGATTCCTGCCGAAAAACAACTGCGGACAGTGGAAAAATTTCTGGACGGAGCGCCAGCGATTTGGTTCAGGGCAATTCTATATACCATTGATGACTTCATGGGGTTCCGCCAAGCCTTTTTACAGAAGTATTGGAGTATGGAATCGCAGCAGAATCTCAGGTTAGAGTTATACTCGAGACGATACCTTACTTCTGCGCCAACAAAGTACTCCGAGTACTTCACCGCACAATTTCATAAAATGCGCGAGATGGACAATCCGGTCTGTGAGACGGAGCTCATAAGTGCTATTGCGAAGCAGTTGCCGTTCGAAATTCAGCGAATGTTGATTGCTTCTAATGTACGCACTGCAGTACAGGCGGAATGTCTGTTAAGGCAACTTGACCAGACGACCCATCACGGAAATGGTAGGCACCAAAGATGGTCAGAGCCGCAGGTCAATAATATTGAAATGGGGACCAGCCCGAAAACAGAGTCCACTAGAGACCAGAGCACGAACACCAGTCGTGAACTAACAACTTCTAACGGAAGAACGTATGAGCAAAATTGGCAACATAGACCATGGAACAACCGAGGGAAATTTCAGGAGAAAGGAAGACCGCAGTACCGAGGAAACTTCCAGAGAGGTAGGGGATACCGAGGATATGAGGGAAGGAGGAATGACAGTCGACCTTACCCGTACCCAGGACGGATCCCAGCCCAGCATACAGCTCGTCAGAAGGCCAATAACGAATTTAGGATCGACATCAGGAGAGCAGACGATATATAGATGAACTAAATAAACGGAAATGGAAATATGCGATCCAGAATAGAAATCCAGATTAACAGGTTTCCGGAGCTGAGAGCATACAGCTACAGCAAGCCAGGTCGGAGCGCCAACTGAATCCGAACGCAAGCCAATTTGACCCTGAACACAGGTTCGGGGCTACAAAATAAAACGCCAAATTTTAGAGGGGGAATGGACGATCGCGAAGATCGATTCATGGATCGCGACCCCGGAGGAATTGATTGACGACCCTCAGCCTCTGATCGCCAAGGGCATCAGACAGTTACCCATTATCTTTACTAGGATTGGTTACTAGGATTGGGAACTTAAAGATTCGCTCACTTATTGATACAGGCGCTAGCATCTCCGTAGTTTCACAAAATTTAATGGATGAATTTAAATCAAAATTTAATATCCCTATTATTCCAGTTTCAAGTATCAAAATTCGAGGGATAGTTCCGGACAAAAATATCGTTTGTAAGCAGCAAGCTTTATTGGGGCCAATTTCATGACTGAGTATCACGCTTTGATTGACATGGGAGACAATACAATCAAGTTCAAATGTGAAGACATTATAGAGGACGCATCAATGGACCCTCAGGAAGCGGCAATAAATAACGAAGAAACTGTCTGGAACACGGAGGTTCAAATTTGGGACAACGAACTAGTGGACGCAGCTGGTATTGATATAGAAGAAATTGTCGGAACTATGGGAGAAAATGATGGGGATTGTGAGAGGAACATTGAGGGATAAATCAATGAAGCAAACATCGATCCAGAGGGAAAGGCAAAATTAGCGGACATTTTGAGAGAACATTGGGACACATTTGGCGCGAAACTGGGGAAAATCCAAAATTTTGAATATGAATTAAATGTTAATGACTGGTCCCCGTATAAGAGAAAGGTATACCCAGTGGCGGAGAAATTCTATCCGCAAGTCAGGGAGGCTATTCGGGACATGGAGAAGGAAGGTCTTATATCTAAGTCCCCGACTCCATTCTTGAACCCGTTAGTGGTGGTGAGAAAACCCGATGTTTCCGTGCGCATTTGCCTGGACGCACGGGCCATAAATGAGGGACTGGTACCAGAATATGAACAAGCGCCAGCCATTAAAGATATGTTAAAGAAATTTAGGGACATGAGGTTCTTGTCGACGTTTAATCTCAACTCGTCCTTTCATCACATAGTATTAGAAGAGAAATCAAAATTGTTAACTGGATTTTTGTTTGACCAGCAAACATATGTTTTAACAGGCTCAAATTTGGTATTGTGAACGCTGGATCAGTCCTTATCCGCGCTCTTGATCGAAACCTCAGCCCTAAAGCCAGAGACACAACCATTCGGTATGTGGATGATATCTTGATAGCCACAAAAACTCTAGAGGAGCATTTAGGAATCATCGATGAGGTCCTCACAGATTTGGGGAAGAATAACTTCAAAGTAAATCTAACCAAGTCCCATCTGTGTCAAGAAGAAGTTCTGTTTTTGGGTCACTTAGTTGACGGAGAAGGAGTACGACCAAATCCTTTGAAAATAGAGGCAATCAGGTTATTCCCAAAACTTACCAAAATTAAACATATCAGGCAGTTTCTCGGTATGTGTCAGTTCTTCGCGGATCATTGTCCGGAGTATACATCGGTCGTGGCACCATTGCAAGACCTCCTCCGAAAGAACAACCGTTGGAAGTGGGATTCGGCATGCGAATAAGCTTTCAATCAAACCAAGCAAAGGCTATTGCAGAGCGTGAAACTAGGATATCCAGACTACGAAGCCAAATTTATCATTCAGACGGACGCTTCCACCATGGGGATCGGAGCGGTCCTATTACAAGAAGAACCAGAAAACTCTGGCAAGAAAACATACATTGCGTTCATGAGCCGAAAATTGCGGAAACATGAGACGAAATACCCCATCACCGAGTTAGAGATGTTGGCCATCGTCAATGCCTTGCAATATTTGAGGCAGATAATCTATGGTTCCCGATTATCATTCGCACAGATCACAAGGCATTAACGTTCATAATGAAGACAAATAATCCAAGTGAGAGGTTCAGCCGTTGGGCTTTGTTTGTTCAACAGTTTGATTTTACCTTTGAACACTGCCCAGGGAAATTGAATATCTTGGCGGATACATTAAGCCGTAACCCGAACCCAGATGATTTCGCGATATACCGTTTGGAATTGGTCGATGAGGATCGTGAGGTACTAGAAAAGTTGAGGGAAATTGGAACGCTGCAGAAGAGAGACGATTTTACCAATTCCATGATTGATTTCTTTACCCAGAAACTTCATCCTGGCAGTCCCGAATTTATTAGAGCAGGAAAAATGGCTCCAAATTACCATTACAACAATGGGACACTGCACAAGTTCGTGGACGAGAACCATACGAAGCTGAGGATAGTCGTGCCTTCGGAGATCCAAAAGGCACTTGTAAATCACGTTCACCGAGTCATAGGCCACGGTGGAATCGGGAAGGTGTTATCCACGACACAAGAAACTTTCGTATGGAATAGAATGAACAAATTTGTCAGAGATGTGTTGAGAACATGTGACATTTGTCAGCGAATTAAGCCGAATCCATTCTTGCTCAAACAACCACCGCGTCCATTGTTACAAACTGAGCCAAAAGAGATTTTCGCAATGGACCTATACGGCCCTTTGCCAAAGGCCCGCCGGGGAAACAAATTCATTTTAGTAAGCTTAGACTTGTTTTACAAATTCGTGGCTCTATATCCCATGCAGAAAGCAAATTCTAAACTAGTATTGTGGGGGATAATATCTCACATAATCCCAACCATGGGAAAGCCAAAATTCATCTTGACTGACCATGGAAGTCAATTCACATCCTTGGCATTGGCAAACGAACTACGCAGGCTAGACATCAAACATGTACTGAGCTCGATACGGCATCCTGAAGCCAACCCGTCAGAACGAATCATGAGGGAGATCGCCAAATTCTGTAGGATTTACTGCTCAGAAGAACACTGGCGATGGATTGATGTGGTACCGATAATCACGGAATGTATCAATACCACTATGCACGAAGCTACTGGACGGATACCTGCGGTGGTTCACCATAACCAATTTCCAGCCAGACCATGGCATGAAGTCGTCGATTGCCCGACGGTTCCGCGAGAGTCACAAGAAATGTGCGTGACTAAGACGCGTGAACACCTGCAAGCGCAGGCTGATAGAAGGTTGAGGAGGCTGAGGAACAAGCGGTTTCATCGCCCATTGAGGGTAGGCGAGCTTGTATTAGTCAAGAGGCCGACGCCATCCAATACAGAGCAAAAGGTATACCACAAATTTTCTCGACTTTATGTGGTACCATTCAAAATTATTCATACTTACGAGAATAATTCCTACAAAGTCCAGAGCACGGATGGCACCACAGAAAGTGTGTACAACGCGGCAAACCTTATATTGTACCACACGCCAGCTGAGGGTATGGAAGAAGGCGGAGAAGACGAAGAAGATGAGGCAGAAGAAGAGGGGAAGGAGATGAAGAAGAAGATGCCATAGGAGAAGAAGAAACCATGGAAGATGATGTCCAAATGATCCGGCCTACATCAATAGCCAGACCCTGTTCAGAATGTGGAAACACAGACAGCGACGTCCTGGAGTTCATAGCAATGATTCGTCAGATAGAACAAGAGAACGAAGCAATTCGAAAGGAGAATCATCAACGACGGAACGAGATTGTTGAAGCCAAGGAACTGATTGAGTTTAGAAGGATGTCAGAAAACAATTGATGACGCTATAGTGAATCCAAAGTTATTAAAAATTTAATGTATGCACAAAATTTTTAAACGTAGCGTGGGAAATAATGCGCCCTGGTGGGGGTGTGATAAGCGTCATGCAATTGTAATTATTTATGGTGGAATATATATTTCATTTTCAGAAGCGAGAAGATCGTACTGTACATACAGTAAGAGCAGGCCAGGCCGAGATGGTATGGTGAAACATGCACAGACTATTGTCTCCACTGAGATTAACGAACACAATGAACGGCAGAATTAGAATTCTCGGAAATTGTGACGAAGGGGGAAAGAGAAAGGCACGAGTTGTTGACTAGTTGCGGAAAGTTTTCATAGCCCCGGGCAGAATAGGTAGTGGCCACAGCACAGAGTGCCGGGTGCAGATTTCTAAGAAATCAGGCAGGGTATCTCCATGTACTAGCGGGAGTTGAACGCGGGGTTGGCCATGGAAGAAAAAATATGAGCCTTCCCGGTCACGTGGTTTAGGTGGACCAATGGAAAAATTCACTTGACCAAAGCAAGGCGACAACTTCGTATTGTAAGAAGCACTAGCGAGGCTAACTAGCGAGTTATCAATTCAGAATAAGGTGGAATTTAGGAGCCTTACTATATTATAAAACTTTTAAAAAGTTAATAATTGCGGGAGATTGCATGGTGTAATTCTGAGAAACCATGAATGCTATCCGATGATTGGCTGGAGGCAAAGGACGCCACAATAGAGCGCGAAATCCCAGGCCGGGATACGGCAGCTAAATTCGCAAATATATCCATTACCAGAGAACGATAATAGTTGAGAATTGGTATAGAGCGTTTGAGAACATAATTACATCATTGGATATCATATTTAAGCCACTGGCAAAGGCGCAAATAGTCATATGAGGATATCGGGACTGCGCGTCCTAATATAACCTCCCTTGAACTCGGAAGAGAGGGGATACAAGTATAAATATGAGGTCGTGGACAAGGGCTGGCAACTACTTTTGACAAAGCGTTACCACGCCTGGGGTGCGTGACAACTTCTGATAATTTGTTCGAGCCGTGATTACGCCAGGTGTGCGTGTGTGTACTTACTCGTGGAGTAGGGTTCGAAGTATTATATTGTTACATAGTACAGTGATTCATGACGTGATGTAGCTCATATTACAGTCTTGAGCAGTATACTAGTATGAAGTGTTTCAAATAGACAGGACTCAGTAAAGCATAACTTACGGAGTGTGAGATTCTACCAACAGATTAGGAAGTGCGTTACGTGAGAACGGTCACGAGTGTTTATGTCACCTAGTAAACAGTCGATTCTAAACTGATAACTGGTCAGCTACACGAACGTGAGACGGGAAATTCAAGTGCGGGCACGGGCCGTTGTAAAGGAGATCCCTAGGTATCCCATGTTCCTAGTGTCCGGGAAAGGAATGAAGAATGTATATCTACATTAAGTGGGCTAGATACAAGGCCGAGAGTGTAAAATTTGTAAGTAGAATTTAGGGTGGAAATTATTCCAGAGTGCAACAGTTATTTTATTTGTTTTTATTCAAAATGTGTAAAGTTGAAAAGGGTCGAGGATTAATTCTTCACGCTGGCATGAATACCAGTGGAATGCAGGGCTAAGACTGGACGGGGCCTGTGCTTCTCGTCCGGCTTAGCAGACTACAAAAAAAGAGATGAGTAACCTTTTCAAATATTTGTAGATTGCTATCGTTAGGGGGAGGAAATCATATTATTTTATCATGGTAACTTGATTGTGAAACGAGCCGTTTCCGGCTCGTATAAATTCAAAGATAGATAGACAAAGGGACAAATTAATATGTACATGATTATATCAAGCACTCATCATAATTTTGATTATTAAATAGAGTATAGTAGTGTTGAGTTGTTCATTCAAGTGTTTGAGTTGTTTGATATGATATGGAGCACTTTCACGTAAAGATAATGTTAATATTCATTTAGAAGTTCTTCCAAAGTGTTTTTCCAGTATCGGAACTTTTATAGATATTAAGACATGTTGTTAAGATAATCCAGAGGTAGGGTTGCCAAATGATGTAAATTGTTGTGGGACGGAATGAAGTCCATTGATTTGTTTGTAAATATCGCGAAGTTCGCCAGTGGACAAAATAATAATAATCTGTAGAGGTGTCGGAGTAATAAATTAATATTGGGTAATGTGTAAAGGCGTGTTTAATAACAATCTTTGAGAATAAAGGCACGGGCCTAGTTGGATAGAATGATTGCAAATTAAAGTAATTTAAATTTGGAGATATTATGTGGCATGAATATTTTATTTGGACATTGAATCAGATTTTAACACTAATTGTCGAGTTAACGTTTTTTTGGACTCCATAATAATCATAAATAAATTTGGTAGAAACGAGATGGGCATTTTTGATAATATGGTCACGCTATGTTTGAGGCCTAGAGTGATTTGAGCCAAAAGTTGAGATTTGGAGTTTTATGGGACAGAAATCCGGCCCGAAATGAAAGTGAATTGTACTGATGTTGATGAAGAAATAGATGGATCTTAAGGCCCACATAGAGGTTGTATTTCTATACCGGTGTATTGAGTGGCAGAATAGAGTCCACACACCGAGGGTTAATTAGTGAAAATGTTTTGAAGAGTTCCGATGGATAAATGGACTTCAAAATGGAAAGGAAGGAATAATTTAACACTTGCAGATTGGAGATATTTGCCCAACTGCGAGGTGTTATGGGATTTGAGAATTGTCTTAGGAGCACATGGTCTCCATGAATTAACGACAGTACGAAAATAAGGTTGCGGGTTCGAACACTATTATGTCCCGACCGATGTGAATTCGGATCTTGGTGATTTCTGTTTGGGAGAGAACGTATGTGACTAAATTATAAAGATGGGGACTAAAAATAAAGATTCTCGAAAGCATAAGAATATTAAATATAATAATATTCCAAGCAAATCATGTCTGGATTGATTAGTGCCAAAATAAATCGGAATTGTAAAAGGGGTTATGCGTTAAACATATTAAGAGTGGACTACCGTGTAACAAGCGAAATTAATTTTTTAAATTAATAATAATAATAATAATAATAATAATAATAATAATAATAATAAATATTTGAAGAAGAAGAATTTTTTTTAAAATTTTTTATTTATGAACACAATAATGATGGTGGGAATTGAATTGAAAAATTTTAGATTTGTAACTAATAATAATAATAATGAGAATATTTGAAGGAGGAGAAGAAGAATAAAAAGGAAGCTACTTTTTATTTTTATTTTTATTGATGAGAATTATAAGAGCGAAAAGTTGAAGTATTATAGCGAGGATGATTACGGGTTACGATAATCACGATTTCCACTATTAATAATAACGTTGATAATAATAATAATAATAATAATAATAATAATAATAATAATAATAATAATATTTAATATTTTTATTTTATTTTATTATTTCGGACGCTGATGATGAATGATACTAGGGAAGTCAGCTGGCGAATTACCGTAATAATGTCAAGTGTTGTGAATAATAAGTTAAGTTAAGTTAATAGTTGTAAAATGAAGGCAAATCCCTACATCTGGACCATTAGGTTATAGTCCCTGTGTCGTTTCCTTCAACCAACGATTAGCATATCTTAGTTAGGAACCAGGGGAGAGTTTGTAGTTTCCCGGGTTGGTCTCATCTCAATCAAAGTGGAGTCGATAACATAGTTCATGTGATCGCGCCCACTTAGCCAACAGGTAATTGGTCCATGACCAAAATGGTCATGGTGTTAACCAAGGTAAATGTAATACCTTCAGATATCAACGGTTCCACCACCCAAATGGAAGGGTATTCAAAAGTAATAAATATTATGTAATCATTTTTCAGGGATAATTTGCCAAATTACCGGAAAATCAAGGGTCAACAGATTTTGATTGAGTGTAAAAATTAATTTGTTTACTTAAATAAAATGCTCCTTTAGCATTTGCAAGGAAACAGTTCCAGGTTCTTGTTCTTGTAGAATAGTAAACCCATGGTGACCGTTTAAATATCCATCCCCATTACTAGGACGGTGCCTTCATAATTTTCCTTTGATCTGAATAGATATATAATTTGTGTGTTTTATGATGAGCCTTAAAGTTAAAGATTAGAGTGCCCCGTTCAAGCCTGTAGTACTGATTGGATGGCGCCCTTACATTTAGTTTGAGATCTTATATCTCAAAATATAATTTTTTGTTTGTTTATTAGTTGCGATAGATTCGGACCGCAACCCTCCCTGAGATAAATGCTGGGTGGGACTCAGGTTTGAGCGGGTACAGTATGTAGTCACTTTCAAAATTCTTGTAAGTTAATTACAGTTTAGTTAAGTCAGAAAATTTATAGAAATTTTCTTGGCGGTAAAGGGAGATACCCGAAGAGAGGGGGTAACTGGTATAAATATGAAGGAACGCCATGACGAAGCCTCCTCCTCCAGCATTTGTGATACAAAGTGGACGAAAAACTGTTGGGCTGCTCTGCGAAATCAAACAACGAAAGTAGACTGAGTTCAACGCCAGATTTTAGCCATTGTGGCTGGGGTCTTGATTCCATGAGGAAATAATTGTATCAGATAGGACGGTTAAGGTACCGAATAAATTTGTAAAGAAGTAATTCGTGTGCAGAAGTAATTACAGTGCATCGTGTGCGATCAAAAAAAGAAAGTGAAGGGCATTTCTTTTTTATGCTTTATTCCAGGAAACCTGAAGAAATATAATAATGATCTGTAAAGCCATGAATCTAAAAATGGCTAAATAAAATGCCAGGATCGCAGGTGAGCCCTATGACGAACAATGGTGTGACTACATAAGGTAATGTGACTTTCCATCTTACTACCTATTATCTTGTTTCATGATCTCAAAAAGTGTATTTGAATGGGGATATACGACGCAGTGGTCACCCCTATTAAGTTTTGTAAATGTGAGAATACGACTAAAAGAGTCATTTGTTTTATTTTCCACTTGGATAAATTTTTGAAGTCTTGCGAGTGCCGTATAATGTTGTAAAAAGTTATTGAATAGGGTTTCGAAGTGATATCGCGCCCAATGTAGATCGTCATTTCCGTGTGTTTATTGTTTATATTTTGTGAGGTCAAATTAAGATGTTCATTCGACGTAAATATTTTCTGTCTAATTTTGACGTAAATAGGTTAGAAATCTATGGTTACTCATTTTCAATCGAGGGGAAGCGCGCTGTCGGGTGAGAATCTAGTGTGATGTATATTTGGTCATGGAGTGAAACGTTTTTCTAGGCCCATTTTAAACTGTGTCTGACTGACAATAAAAGATCTGGTAGAAATTTTCAGTCATTTTTCGTATAAACCAAGTTATTAAATACGATATAATTTTATGCGAAGCTGTTCATTATTAATGCATTGTACGTATAAGTCGTCATGAATTCTAGTAAGGATTTTATTCCAGTTCTTTGTCGATGGTAGTTGCGAGTAGGGAACAGAAGTTAGTTTTGTTGTATGAGTTGAGATGAGATGTGTGAATCAGGTTAGACCTGTCATTGAAGCCGGGACATGTAAGCCCGAGGAATATTTAATAATTTTCTTTTTTCCTCTTTGGTATTTGCTTTACGTCACACCGACACAGATAGGTCTTATGGCGACGATTTTAATAATTTCGGGAATGGAAAGAAATATATAGAAATCCATAGCGGTATTAATTTGCGAAGCGTATAATTATGGTGGGCATCTTGAAGCATAATCTGTGCATTTTGTTGGTTAGAATATAGTATTTGTTTAATTATGTCGGCAGAATTTAAAAGGGAACATTTTGAGAAGCCAGTCAAGTAGAACAGAACAGGTGCTTCATGTCACTGCCAAGCGGGCGAGGATGAAACGCCGGCAGCTGATAGAGAAACACACAGTGGGGATAACGGAACAGGCGTGGAATTGAGATTGTATTCTCGGCCGGGGAGAACTTTCAATGTTGAATTTAGTTGAAATTTTCATCCGGTAATAACCTGAGTATTGTGGTTAATTGGGGACGTAATGAACATTTGAAACCACGAACTTCGAGTATAAGGAACAAGAGTAACCAAATTCAGGGTTGTCCAAAAAAATATGAGCGATGGTAGTGATGGTAGGTTTGTCTGTGAGGGGTGCGCAAAATTTATAAATGGTATGACGAGATATGACATCGTAATTATATGGCGAGTTGCTTTGGTTTGTACGTAGATTATTAGGATACCCAAGCGTTAATAATGGCTAGGATTAGATTAGATTTAAAGTGTGAGGTCATGAAACAAGTTATATAACTGGGCATGAATTATGTAACAATTCTTTTCCAGCCAGATAAACATCACATGATTGAATTTACATCACAGCTGCGTAGGAATTTTGTGAAGAAACCAGAGTCTGCGGAGATAGAAAATTGTTGTTCTTTAACATTTCGTTAAATCATTTAAAATGTATTTAATTATTAAATTCAGTCAAACCGCATTTTGAAATAACTTTAATCAAGCGAATAACTTGGAGATGCATTCTGGAAATCTTAGTTTGTTTTCTGGGGAATATTTAAATGGTAAAGTAACGATTAAGGGGACATATCAGAAGGAAATGGATTTTACTGCCACAAAGTTTGTGAGCATTGCTATTGTTGTAATTATTTAACTTTGATTGATTGAGCAGTGAATGTGCTGGGGGTAGTAAAGTGGAAACTTTGGTCATCAACCGATGTAATTTAATTGTGTTTAGCCTTCAGCCTAGAAACTTGGATGGTCAGGGGGTCATCAACCTCAGTGACTTAGATTAGGGCCATATGCCACTGTAGCATCATTTTCCTTGCGTTCATCATCCACAATGACTTTAAAGTAATTTAGAAGTTTAGATGTCGGTCCATGACATAGACGCAGGTCACATCGATTCAATTAAGGGTCCATGCTGTAGAACCACTGTGTGGCACACACCGATTGGACGGCCTTAATTATATCCAGAGTCCAGATTTCGTGTTACGAGGGCTGGACCATAACGAATCACTATGATGGTACATGCGCTCTCACATGGAAGCCTAATTGAAGGATTTCCAGACTTTCCTTTCTTAAATAATTAATAATTGAGACAATGGTTTCTAGTAAGAATGCCCATCAGGCAGTTACGTCAAAGGCTCACACCAGTGTTCTGACCCTTTATGAAAAATGATTGTGGTGTCCAGTGGACACAATTGACTTCAATGATGCCGTTGACATATCAGAATGCTTCAAATTTTCCTGAATAAATAGAAATCTTTTAAACAGACCTTTCATTCAAGTAGATAGATTAGAATTACTGAACCCTACCTTCACCTCAGCAAGTGACGAAGAACCCGATACGACCCAAGAGACAGATCTCATGAACTTTGCTGATAGGTAAGAAAGGTAGGTATACCTCAATATGGACCAAAGTGTTCAATACACTACGCACAACACTATGCTACACGACACTAACACGCAGATTCCTATACAGGGTTGACGCCACCCCCCTCATAGGTGAGTCTTGCATACAAGGGCTGCACCAGGCTAGCAATAACAACTTCTTCTTTTCTTCTCTTCTACCACTTTTTGCCACACCACGCCAACCCAATACGGAGGGATGTAATCTCTATTGCGTGTTCCTGTGGTAGTTGGTAGTGTAGTGTGTTGTGTGAATATGAAGAGGAAAGTGTTGGTACAAACACAAATACCCAGTCCCCGAGCCAGAAGAATTAATCAGAGGTGATTAAAATCCCCGACCTGGCCGGGAATCGAACCCGAGACTCTCTGAAGCGAAGGCCTCAACAGTGACAATTCAATCAATGAGTTGGACAGGCCAGCAATAACAACATTAAATTATTATTATTTCTGCAAGTTTGTTATACAATCATCAAAAAAAGTTATGCATCACCCGCCAAAACAAACGTTCAAAGGCGTTCTGTACAATGTTGATTAGGTACTTCAAAAATTATGCATCTTCCAGGTTATTGACAAACAAAACCAAACAAATCTCTTCTACTCCAGGCTACAAGAAACACAAATCACTTTTCTGGAGGCAGGCCCATTGCGTAGCAACCTCATTTAATACAGAGTAACAAGCCCCTTGCATGAATGCAAGCCTGCACCCTACGTGTCATGCTGCCCACTAGTCCACTGCGGGTCTAATTTACCCATTCTTCAGTGGCAATCCTACGTAATTTCCGTATATTTTGTGATCGGCAAGACGTGATCGCACATACCTTTTCAATTGATCCCGTGCATGTTCCATGAGATTCATATCGGGGTACATGAAGGCCAATCCATCGGGGAATAGCGGCACGATTGGTGAAATCATTGACGATGTCTGCTCGATGGATGTCGGAATTCTTCCCCGAAATTCCGATAAAGCGATTCATTCATGGGTTGGAGAACGGTATCCCTATATTTGGGAACGTTGAGTGTGCCCTGGACGGACAACAATGGCGTTCGACGCCCGCATATGATGCCATCCCAGAATATCATAATTCACCTCCTTTCTGTACTCGATGGACGGAATGTCTCTGGTGTGCAGCATTATGAAGTGCCTTCACACACGTTGTCGACGGTCATCGTGTATCAGACGTATGCGGCATTTATTTGTGAACAGAACTTTGCGTCAATTTTATGCCTATCTGTATCGTTGAGTATGGTCTAGATCTTTCCATGACCGTCTAGAATGCATAGAGGCATTGTGGAGTGTGTTTCCTTCAGTTTGGTTGGACTTGTGCCTCCCAGAGGCCCCGTAGAGTCACTGTTAATCATGGTCTCAGTGTGCTCGGGGTTCCTGTGGGATAGAAAACGCAGATACCGGTCATCTACCGCAGTTTTTTTCCTAGGGCGACCAGTACGGGGCAAGTCATGAACACTACCTGTGTTTAGAAAACGATTTCAGGTCTGTACCACACATCACTCTGGCTCACTGCTATTCGCCTCGCAACGTCTCAGGATGATAGTCCCTGTTGATATGCAGCAACAATCCATGTGCGATCCATCGCCTTGCCATCGCAGAGCGTCCATATATTGATTACAAAGTCATACACTGCCTTTTGAATGAAGGTACACATGTAATTACCTCACCGACGTTCAACGAAATGGGTATGCTGGCAATAGATGGCGCTATACGCAAGTTTGTTTAAATTTTTGGACTGTTCAAACGACGAGGTGTGTCCATAATGTCACCGTAGGTCGAGGAGGAACATCTTTTTGGCATGCACAGATGAATCATAACTTTGGGTGTAGTATCTAACTCAGAAGGAAACTTCATTGGATAATAAATGAATGGACTGACTGCAAGTTAGTACTAAGAACTGGAGGTGCCTTCTCCATGTCTGCGGAGAAACACACATCGAATTTATGGACGTCCTGAATACCGTTTGGCAGGATATACAGGACCAATTTAGATTTAAGGTTTCAAAATAAATAATTCTATATGGCCATTATAACCTTGTTCAGCCCTTGTAGGGCTGACCCTCGCATAGTGTTGGGCGACGTCTGTAATGGGAGGGGATGTGACAGCCAAATAACCTTTTTACAGGCTTCTCAACCAGGCGACCACGTTTCGAATACCGGACAATGCAGGAGGGAATTTTGAAGTAAAAAGTCACATCCCTCAGGTCCGCATTCCACGTAAAACTGGTAGTTTCGTGGCTATGAACACGATATCAAGTCACGTAAGACTAAAAGATTGCTCTTATATTCAATCGTGGGAATTTAGTTATGAGTCATTGTTATGGACGGAAGTGTAGCGTGTGTTTTATGTGAGTTTCCTATTGATGGAATAAACATCCGGCCAACGAGTTACGAGAATTCACCGCATGAGGTTGAAATCCCACAACTCATTCGGGAATCGAGCACGGAAATCCGCGATTCTAAACGCAGATTATTCAGTGATTAGTCAGACTAGATTTTGAAGAATCCTGGTGTAGCTTGCTCTGTACTTCTCAATGACCATGATGACCTTGTCATTCATAACTCAATGATTGGAAACCTCCGGCATGCAATTGCTGAGGCAGTAGGGAAGCACTTACATGCATGTCAGCAAATTAAAAGAAGGAAAAAGTGAATGACGGGTTTGTGCCGAGATGTTAAGCTGCTAACTAAATCAACGCAGGCTTTGTTTAACAGATCATTAACATCGGGAGCTTAATCGTTATTTATCACGTTCCTTGCTTTCTTTGTTGGGAGACGTGTAGACTCCTTCTCATTTTTTAAGTTGAAGAGGATTTACTTCCTCGCCGACTCACTCGGGAGTTAGGAAGCTTAATGTAAAACACGCTGAGACAAAGACTGCGAGTTGAACATGAGTTCATTTGAAGGATGTGAGGCAAGAGAGACGACGGCCATTAATACTATTCATAAATAATTTACTAACATTAAAGGGGACATAACTTACGGTAGCATACTCTACAAGTGTCTTGGAGATTAAACTACCTTCTACACACTTTGCTGTTATTAACAAAGATATCATCTGGCATGAAACGGAGAGACATCAGCAGTGACTTCTCACGGAGATGGCCATGGATCGAATACATGCCAATGCACACCGAATTCGGAAATGAAAATGTACGTCCCTCTTATTCCCATTCCATATAAAACAGGAGATTTCGTGGCCATTAGTACTATATTATCAGCCACGTAAAACATACATTTGTTTGATTTTACTTTGTTTCACTCGATAAGGCTAAGTTCATCTCCACCTCAATCGTTCTGTTCTTTTTTCGTGGTTGTTTTAGATGTGTATTATGTGTCAAAGATGACTGAAAATTTTCTTTAGTGCATTCCATGTTCTGATAGTAGTGGTCGTCGTATATTACATAATAATAATAATAATAATAATAATAATAATAATAATAATAATAATAATAATAATGTTACTCCTTTTACGTCCAACTAACTATTTTTACGGTTTTATGCGACACCCAAGTACCGGAACCGACACAAGGCTAACGTATTAGAGCACTTTCAAATAATACCGGACTTATCCGGGATCGAACCCGCCAGCTTGAATTGAGGAGGGCATTGCTCTACCGCCTGAGTACTCATACCGGCTATTTAAAAGTAATCGTGGAACTCAAGGTATCATACCAGAACTTCACTTGTCTATTTAAGGACTCGGAGTGAAATCAGGCTCTCATTGCAGAATTACTGGTGGAGATGCTATTTTTTTTTTGCTATGGGCTTTACGTCGCACCAACACAGATAGATCTTATGGCGACGATGGGATTGGAAAGGCCTAGGAGTTGGAAGGAAGCGGCCGTGGCCTTAATTAAGGTACAGCCCCAGCATTTGCCTGGTGTGAAAATGGGAAACCACGGAAAACCATTTTCAGGGCTGCCGATAGTGGGATTCGAACCTACTATCTCCCGGATGCAAGCTCACAGCCGCGCGCCTCTACGCCCACGGCCAACTCGCCCGGTATGGTGGAGATGTGGAAGATAGAATATGGTAGATAGAAGGTAAATTTTTATGGGTAAGGATGTAATCGAATGCTTTAAGCAGTCAATTAATTTCTAGGACAAGTGGTTGTTTTTACTGATCTTCCATCTCTCTAGGTGCCTGGGACATCGGTTTCAAAAGCATCATAGAGTACTTAGAAATCGTTAAGTCCCCCTCATCACCTGTGTGCTAGTGATGTTTATATATGTGTGTATATTTGGAAATAATTTGGAATGCTTCGTAAAGAATTTCCAAATAAGGGATCATGGTGTTTATGATAGAATCTATTCCGACAATCGCTTGGTATTGAAGTGGTACACCACAGTATAGCCTAAATTACTTCCAGGAAGAGAGAGAGAGTCAATTACAAACCCAGGCATGTTCCTCATAATCCTTATAACGTTATGTAAAAATTACCTTCACATCATGCTTTATTCCTTCATGGCAGTATGAGGAATTGAACGTGAGCCTACTGGGCGGAAAGAAAATGAGGTGCTTAATTCAAAAACTTATACTGGCCATCGGTAACGAATCTGAATTTCTGGTTCCTTGTGCTCACGAAAGGTTACTCAGTGTCGGAAAGCATTTTCGTTACAAAACCAAACATAATCGTGCTTGCTTATAGCTGCAGTCGCTTAAGTGCGGCCAATATCCAGTAATCGGGAGATAGTGGGTTCGAACCCCATTGTCGGCAGTCCTGAAGATGGTTTTCCGTGGTTTCCCATTTTCACACCAGGAAAATGCTGGGGCTGTACTTTAAATAAGGCCACGGCCGCTTCCTTCCCATTCCTAGGCCTTTCCTGTCTCATCGTCGCCATAAGACCTATCTGTGTCGGTGCGACGTAAAGCAAAATAGCAAGAAAATCGTGCTTGAAAATAGCACTTAGTTCCAAAGAGTCACTTGCCCTTGCCTCAGAAAACGAAAATGTTGGACAGCAGATAATGAACGTTTAAGAAATAAAATGTTCCTTATGATATCAGCTCCCCTGGATGATTATATCATATAATCTCAAATCTTTATCTTGTCTCTCGGACGCTAAGAACGTAACTAAGAAGTTTAAAGATAACTAATACCCAACTTTTTCCTTTATTTGCCGAAAATCGTGCTTCATGGACAAGAGACCGTTTAGACATGAGCACCTCAAATATGCTGAGCAGGCCCAGTGCAATACTACGCTATTTTCATTCTTAAAACATGTTTTTGCATTATGTTTTACCACGGATTCCAAGTATCAACTGAAACTTTTTCACCGAATCCGAGTGACAAGTCTGACTGCAGCTGCTCTAGAACTTGCGTGGGTAGATAACAGAAACCGTTCCTTTTAAATTGTATTAGTCCTTTTCAGTCGAAAGGTATGAAGTAGTTTAATTTTGCGGCATCTCCAATTCGTGTGTCGTTTCTACTAGTACAGGAACAACTAACTGAAGTGATTACCACACGAGACAAGCACAGACAGATATCCTTAATCAGAAATGTTCGTTATGTGTCATCCTAACCTAAGCACAATTATTCCATCTAGATGTATTCGAAACATTGGTTCCTCTAAGTGAATCTATGGTTTTCTAATAAATATTATTTGTTGGGTCCCAGAAGAGTCGTAGGCTCAAATGAAAAGATAAAACATGATTTGAAAAAAAATACACTCGTGTCGCAGCTGACTGGTTTCGTTTATTTAATTTTTTTTTGCAAGCCTGAGCTAACTTTGTATTAGTTAAATAACATTTTAAAATAAATTGATTTCCCGACCTATAAATTACATGGAGGAGAATGGGAGATTAATGCAGAGTTCAAACGCGGTCAGCTCCCATGCAGTATCATTCGCTTACATCAGCAAAACACTGAACCAGATGACGTCTCAGTGGGACTAGCAAAACCTGAACCAACAAGGCGGATGTATTCCAGCAGAGGCGTGATTACCCCCAATATTAGCTTCTAGAAAATATTTAAAATTAAATCTTCAATTTATGCACAAAATAAATTCGAGGATTGTAGATGAAATTATGACTACTGCTATTGTACTAAAAACCTAACTCTCTCTCCCAGTATCAAGGTATGGCTAGAAGTACTGAGTTTAATGATATGTAGAGGTTTAATACAATCCAAGGGAGATGGGTACGCTGTACAAGTTCCCAATCGTAGGATGATGAAATTCATCCCTATCTTCAGCAGAATATGATTGTCCATGCCCCCCATTTTTACACCAGACAAATGCGGTGGTTCTGTCGTAATTAGCACCATGGTCACTATCTTCACAGCCCTATTTCCTTCGTATCTCAGTGTCGGGTTATTAATGTTCAACAACTAGGAAATGGAAGAGAAATTTACATACAGTTTATTGCAGTATCATTTAGTGATACGTTTCTGTGCCAATGATTATAGCGGAGATTTCAACGAATATATTTGAACTACAGCAACAAATAGTTCTGTCCTGTATAAAGCCGTCAATAGGTTCATTGATATAGTATTTTCTATGAAACTGCGTTCATGACAACATGCATTGCATTAAAACAAGGACAACGAATTCCATGACTCATGAATATGTTAGAGTTCAGTGGACGTTCCGTCAAACTACCAGTATCTTTTGCCTGTATTCTGGGGCGGCGCTGGGATCATTACGTCACATGAATTTGACGTAACTTTTCACTTCATCATTGAGGTGTTCACTGTATACTATACAATATTCACTCAGAAACAAATACTTCAATTTATGTAGGATTCTTCATCTTTAGACTTCCTCACTGCTGCCTTGCAGAGTGTAAGCACTTTATCACAGATTAATTTCGACATGTGTATGAAATGTTTCCTACAATTGTAATAGTGAACAGAGGACACAGAACAACGTACCTGAAATTAAGTCTGAGGAAGATTTATTTATTTATTTATTTATTTATTTATTTATTTATTTATTTATTTATTTATTTATTTATTTATTTATTTATTTATTTATTTATTTATTTATTTATTTATTTATTTATTTATTTATTTATTTATTTATTTATTTATTTATTTATTTAATCTGTTTACCTTCCAAGGTTGGGTTTTACCTCGGGTTCACCGAGGGATCCCACCTCTACCTCCTCTAAGGCAGTACGGAGTATTCTGGAGCGTGAGACATTTGGTCGGTGATACAACTGGGTAGAAAGACCAGCACCTCCCCCAAGCGGCCTCATCTGCCAGGCTGAACAGGGGCCTTGTAGGAGATGGAATGATTGGAAGGGATAGGCAAGGAAGAGAGAATGAATCAACCATGGTCTTAAGTCATGTACAACCCGGCATTGGCTTGGAGAAGAAGTGGGAAAACACGGAAAACCACATCGAGTATGGCTGAAGCGAGAATCGAAACCCCTCTACTGAGTTGACCTCCGGAGGCTGAGTGGACCCCTTTCCAGTCCTCGCACTACTTTTCAAATTTCGTGGTAGAGCTGCGAATCAAAACCGATCCTCCGGGGATGGCAGCTAGTCACAATAACCACTACACTACAGAGGGGGATCTGGGAGAAAGATGTTCATAAAAATAAATGCAATTGTAATTAAAGATTCCTGTAGTAATAGGCCTGAATATTTCTAATTTACACCATTATATACTGAAATTCAGCTACCAGTAACGTCCGGTATGTGAACGTTCATTTGGCAGATGGGTTCCAATGGTCGTACAGTATACCTTGAGACCTTAGCTACTCAAGGTATGTCAAATCGAACTTTGACTCCATCTTTAGGCGTAGCCATGTATTAAACTCTCAAGTGACCCCTCAAAACAAATTGAATAGCGGTGCGTCCATGTGTCGTTGTGAGGTACACAGACTACTGCGGTCATTTGAGCACATTGTACGTAAACCAGCACGTCCCATGGAACATCTTAACGAGGTTCAAGTCACAAGGGCCGTCACTTTGATCCAGGAAAGGTGGACTTTTCGTCGTGTTGCTGTGGGTCTCAATGTCTCTCCGTCAGTTATTCAACGCTTGTGGAATCGCTACAGTGAGATAGGCCAGTTCACAACGAGGGTTGGACAAGGTCGCGGACGCATGAAAACCCCATAAGATGACCGATATCTGACCATCTGTACGTTGCGGCGTTGTTCAGCAACTGCCAGAGAACTGCAACAAGACCTCAGGAGAGTCTCTTGAGTCACGGTGTCTGACCAGACAGTAAGGAGCAGGTTAAGAGAAGTGTCCTTACGACCCAAACGTCCTGTTCGAGTGCCCCGTTTAACGCAGCAACATCACGCAGCTCACCTTCTGTTTGCTCGTACCCACGTCAACTGGCAACTTCGCCAATGAAGAACTGTGTTGTTCACAGACGAGTCCAGATTTTCCCTGACACAGCGTGATGGACTTCAACGTGTATGGAGACGCCGTGGTGAGCGGCACATGCCAAATATTGTCCAGGAAGGCGACCGATTCGGACAAGGTTCTGTGAAGGTGTGGGGTGACATCAGTATTGATGGTCGTACGGATCTTGCCGTCGTCCGAGGTAATCTTACCGCTGCGGAGTACATCGAGCAGATACTGCTACAGCATGTGTTGGTTGCTGCATACGGTGTTGGCTCTGAATTAGTACTCATGCACGACAATGCCAGGTCTCATGTAGCGCGCATCACCAGAGCTGTCTTACGAGGACTGGACATTCAAGAGATGAAATGGCCAGCAGTGAGTCCCGACCTTAATCCCATCGAGCATGAGTGGGATAGGCTTGACAGAAGTGTTCGTGGGCGCCTGTTCCGCCACAGAGTCTCCAAGACCTCGAACAGGCTCTCATTGAAGAATGGTACCTGATACCGCAACGTGACCTCCGTCGACTTATACGGAGCATGCCACGTAGGTCTCAAACTGTTATAAATGCTCTTGGAAGACATACACCATACTGAAGCTCTCCAACTGTGATAAAAATCCACCATGGAGGACTGTAATAACTTTGTTTTCGCCCCTGTTTGGACATTTCCTTTTGTGTTCTGAAAATGAACGTGAATCCATAGATGTTCTTCTGTATACTTCAACGGTGAAGAATATAGGTTTAGTTGCTAACAAACTGGATGTGAGGTATTGTTTTGTGAAGCATGGCATACGTTCAAAAGTATGTTCCCCTAAGTTTATGAACTGTGTAGTTGCCGTCCGTGGGAGTCCGGGTACGATTCCCGATACTGACAGGAATTCAGGAATGGCAAGATGGCTGGCATGTGTTTGAAATGGTCTACATTCAGCTCATCTCCATTGGGGTGTGCCTGAAAAGATCTGCACCACCTCGGGATGAGGACACGAGTTTACTGTCAGCTACCAAGAACAGAGAAGTACTCATGGTACAATATGGACCATCTAGACAGTCAGGAAACGAGTACTGCCCTTTACCTATAATTCGTTACTGTATTAGTAAACCGACAGCAGTCGTCTTTTCTTGAGTATTTTCCATTTATTAAACCCATGGTTGTAAATTAAATATCAGACTAAAAATCTGCACGTAACTTAAGCTTCTAACAAGTAAAGAGCTCGCTTGAAATGAAATGGCGTATGGCTTTTAGTGCCGGGAGTGTCCGAGGACAAGTTCGGCTCGCCAGATGCAGGTCTTTTGATTTGACTCCCGTAGGCGACCTGCGCTTCGTGATGAGGATGAAATGATGATGAAGACGAGACATACACCCAGCCCCCGTGCCAGCGAAATTAACCAATTAAGGTTAAAATTCCCGACCCTGCCGGGAATCGAACCCGGGACCCTTGTGACCAAAGGCCAGCACGCTAACCATTTAGCCATGGAGCTCGCTTGACCTATGTTAATCAACAAACATTCTTCTTTCCAAAAATGCATTTCTTGGAGTCTTGCTCAATCTACTTCTAAATGTTCCAAATTTTTTTTTTGTATTTTTGAACTCCTCTAAAATATTTAGGCTTCGTTCATTTTATGGGAGAAACCAGTGGCGATGTCTAACCCTCTTGTTATAATAATAATAATAATAATAATAATAATAATAATAATAATAATAATAATACATAAACGCAGTGAAGACGTCATGCAACCTCACTGCAGTCACATCGGTTCCCGGTAGGTCATTCCGCACAACCCATTATCGTCAAAATGGCTGCAACGAGTCGGAAAGCCTTGGACATGTGCTGGTATTCTGCCGGAGCACTGAGCTAATGCGCAACCATCGCCACAAACGTTTAAAAACGTAGATTGGTCAATCAATGAGACAGCGTGGATGGGAGGTGCACGAGGATGCTCACTGCATCTCTACCGATGACGAATCGGAGCGCTGACATCATAGCCATGAAGAGATAAGGCAGTAAAGCAATGGCCTTAGATCCCACCATTCGCTTTGAAAAGGACTCAAATCAGGCTCGGGATGTGGACCTAGAAAAGTAACCTATTTATGTTCCGCGCTTACCTTACCTGTCAATAAAGTATAGAATACCTATTGGTCGGTGGATTTTCAGAGGCCTGCTCTTCGGAATAAGAGTCACCCTCCCTAGTCAGACATCGAACTTACTACAAAATTTGAAAGTTGCATTCTGCAAAATATAAAATGTAATAATACAGTACTGAGGGACACTCTACAAATCGTTCATTACCTGAGAACGTGACTAACATTCCTACCCCACTAATCCTGGATAATAGAAGATAATGATAGCATCAAAAATTAAATTTCTACTTTTTGATGTTTCAAACTCCATTGAAATTGTAACCTGACTGTATTCCAGATCTTAATGGTCATCCTCACAGGAGGACGGACGATAATAATAATAATAATGATAATAATAATAATAATAATAATAATAATTTTACGCTGATCTGCCAGAAATGTGTCTCTCTGTAGTTATTTTACGTCCATGTAAATCTATCAACATCAGGCTGGCTTGTTTGAGCACCCCGAAATACCAGCGTACTGAGCCGGGATCGAATCAACCAACTTGAAGCAGAAAGGCCGAAGCCGAGTTACTGGCAGCTCTTTAGCTTTATTGTTATACATATAATGAAGTACCGGTACTTCGAATTATTCCACTCTCCGTAACCATGGTGTGAAATTAAAAGTCACGTTGCCATAGATTTGTATCTTGAGGTCCTGCGGCTGTGATAATAATATCAACGGCAATCAACTTTGTCCGCCTTCTTAGCATAGGCCTAACGGTTAGAACAATTAGCTGCCGTCCTCGGGGACACGGGCCCTTTCCCGGCACTTCATTTTGTGTGTATAATATTTCATGAGTTTAACTGTGATGTGTGTGTGAGAAAGAGAGAGAGAGAGATCGTAGAAGTGGCTAGAATCGTTTGTGTCATTCGACTTCATATTGTGGTTATGGTAGTTTAATACTTATTCCTTAATTTTGCAAATTAATGAATATTAACACATTGGCAATGTAAATACAATGACATTTACTAATTCATCTCAATAACTTGCTTTGGAAGTAATACAATTCTATATTTGTGTTGTTCTTCCACAATTTCCCCACACATGCACGGGGTTTCTGGTGTAAACAGTGTCACACATGTGGATTTGGTCCAGTTTTACGGTCGGATGCTCGTCCAGACGCCAACCCTATGTGAAGGGAGGTATTCACTATTGAATGTTTCTGTGATGTTTGGTAGTGTGCGGGGTGTGCTGTGAGATAATGAAGAGGGTTGTATTGGGAAAAACACAAACGTTCAATCCCCAAGCCCGATGAATTAGCCACACGTGTTTAAAATTCACCATCCGCCGGGGAAATGAACTCAGGATCTTCTGAACCGATGGCCTCTACAACTACAATTCACCGAAGGAGTTAGACATTAAAATCCCACACCTTAATCTTCTTCTTCTTTTGGTACCTCTTTTTACCCACACCCGTAGGATCGCGGGTGCGAACTGCGTCGCACATGTGGATTTGGCCCTGTTTTACGTCCGGATGCCCTTCCTGACGCAACCTTGTTTCGAGGGATGTAATCACTATTGCGTATTTCTGTGGTGGTGGTAGTGTGGTATGTTTTCTGAATATGCTGATGAGAGTATTAGGACAGACACATATACCCAGTCCCCGAGCCAGAAGATTTAATCAGAAGCGATTAAAATCCCCGACCCGGCCGGGAATCGAACCTGGGACCGTCTGAACCGAAGGCCAGTACGCTGACCATTCAGCCAACGAGTCGGACTAAAATCCCACACCCTAATATTATTTTATTATTCTGAATGACTTAGCTAGCGAGTGAAATATTGTATGCGAACCAACGTGTTCGTATCAGACACGTGAATTGTTTGTTGTGATCGAATGTAGTTAGTGTCCAACAGAAAATAGTTCATATGAAATTATAGCTTCTTCCCTGAGCTTTTCCCAACTGCATGGATTCGGCACTAAATATAAATTGAGCCCAGTTTTACGGACGGATGCCCTTCCTGGCGCGAACGCTATTTGGAGGAATGTGTTGATTATTGAGTTCCTCTGGTATGTTCTATTTAAATACTGAGCTGTGTATTAAGATGGTAATGGCATATGCCCTTCGGGGAGGCCTCATGCTGGCCTTTTAATTTGACGCCTTTTGGCACCCTGCACGCCTGTGTGGATGGGGCCGTACCTACTATGATTTATATATACTATACGCACACCCAGTCCCGGTGACATAGGAATTAATCAATGAAGGATAATATCCTCAATACGGCCAAGAATCGAACCCGGGTCTCCTTGGAACAAAGTCCAGCATGCTAACCAATTAGCCACGGAGTCGGGCATATGTTGAGAAGAACAAAATACCAAGTCCACAAGTCATAGCAGTTAACCAGACGTGGCTATAATCTCCAAACAGTCCGCGAATCAAGCCTGAGGCCCTCTGATTCAAAGATCGCTACGGTAAACATTCAGCGAAGAAGCCGTATGTATGAAGGTATAGGAAATTAAGTAATGTTTTATAGAGTCTATAATCTATTTCAATCATAAAGAAGGTATTCAATTTCGAAAAAATTGACGCGTCTCCATCACTTTCGTAATTAGCCGAGTAATAATTATTTTACTATATTTTTTCTAATAACTTATTTTATATTGTACTAGCAAGATACCCGTGCTTCGCTACGGTATTATCCTGAAATTCATAATTGAATGCTTATTGTTTTAGATATATAATCCGCCGAATTTCGCGATCTGACTCGTGCTTCGCTACGGTATTATCCTGAAATTTATAATTGAATGCTTATTGTTTTAGATATATAATCCGCCGAATTTCGCGATCTGACTCGTTTTCTGCGAGGATCCACGAAAATTCCCGATCTGACTCGTTTTCTATTAGATTACGGCACGTTTCCTCCCATTTTTCAATCTTCCTTTCCAGCAATCGATTTCGTACTTCCCGGGCTAGGCTCAGATATTCCTCCCGGTCAGTTGGGTCCGTAATTCTTTGCCATCTTTTCCTATAATCATTTTTAATATGGATAAAATCCTTCAGGAGATCCGGCGTGGTGTCGTATTGGGTGCCTTGGTGGCACTGAACCCGCGGCCGGACTGCATTCTTAGTCATTACCCGCCCAGGAGCCGTTTTCAGCGCGGTGCGCACATTTGATGACGGTCCGGAACATTATTATTATTATTATTATTATTATTATTATTATTATTATTATTATTACTATTATGTGTTGCTGGAATGGCTGATGACAGGGAAAACCGGAGTATCCGGAGAAAACCCTGTCCCGCCTCCGTTTTGTCCAGCACGAATGTCACATGGAGTGACCGGGATTTGAACCACGGAACCCAGCTGTGAGAGGCCGGCGCGCTGCCGCCTGAGCAACGGAGGATCCTTATAAGTACATTAAGAACAGTAAAATAAATTGGTCTGACCTCCTTCTACACCCCACCGCCGTTAAGTTTATTTACCGCCACCCCCCCCCCCCCCGAAAAAGAAGACGTGTTTCCTTATGTTTAAAGGAGATTCCAAACACCAACGTTCACGTCTATTACCTTCAGTTTTGAGATATAAGTATCCCCATAAAAATAATTTAATTTTTCACTTCATTTCACACTACTCCCCCCCCCCCCACTAAGTGAATTTTCCCGCAAAAAATACTTGTTTCTTTAATAGTAAAGGATCTCTAAATACCAATTATCACGACTCTAAATTCTTCAGTTTTTGATTTAAGTGTCCTCATGAAAGGAATTCAACTCCTTTACACTCCCGCCCTTGAAGATTATTCCCCCCCCCCCCACGCGTTTTTCTTTGTTTTTAAAGGAGATCCAAATACGAATTTTCACGTCTGTAACAACTTTAATTTTTATTAGATGTATATATTCTCATACAATTAAGTCAATTAATTTTTCAATTCTTTCACCCCCCCCCCCCCACCACCACTTCATTGGATTTTCCGAGTATACGTGTTTCTTTACTTTTAAAGCAGATTGCAAATATCAAATTTCACGTCTGTAACATCTTCATTTTTGAGATATCAGTAGCCTAATTAAAATAATTCAATACCATTTTCAGTCACTTTTACCTCCCCCCCCTCCACCCAAGTGGTATTTCCGAAAACTAAAAATACACGTTTCTTTATGTTTAATAGAGATAAAAAATACCAATTTTCACTCCTGCAATATGTTAAGTTTTTTTAGTTATACTGTAAAAATTCTCATTTTAAAATTTCACCCCTTTTGAGTTCCCCTTAAGTGGAGTTTCCAGAAACAAATCACCTATGTTTCTTTACATTTACAGGAGATTCCAAACACCCACTTTTTACGTCTGTAACATTTTACGTTTCCAAGATATTCTGTAGATATAGTCTTTCAAAAAATTCACCCCAACTTGTCACTCCTGTTTAACCGCCATTAATTGGATTTTCCAAAAACTAAAAAATACGTGTTTCTTTATTTTTAAAGGAGATCCCATATACAAATTTTCAGTTCTGTAATATCTTTCGTTTCTGAGATATATGTATCCTCATTAAAGGTATTCAACCCATTTTTCACCCTTTTACACTCCTCCTATTGGGATTTACAGGAAACAAAAAATACATATTCCTTTATTTTTAGAGGAGATTCTAACTACCAATTTTTACATCTGTAAATTTTAAAGTTTTAAGATGTAGACGCACTCATTTTAAAAAATTCACCCCCCCTTTTCACCCCCCAATATTTGGATTTTCCAAAAACGAAAAAAATACGTGTTTCTTTACTTTTAAACAGATCCCAAATAACAATTTTCAGGTCTGTAATATCTTCAGGTTCTGAAGTATAAGTAGCCTCACTAAAGGCATTCAACCCATTATTCACCCTTTTACACCCTTCCTATTGGGATGTTCCGAAAACAAAAGAATACGTGTTTCTTTATTTTTAAAGAAGATTCTAAATACCAATTTTTACATCTATAAACTTTAAAAGTTTTGAGATATAGATACACTCATTTTAAAAAATCACCCCCTTTTCACCCCCCACATTAATTGGATTTTCCAAAAACACAAAAATACGTGTTTCTTTATTTTTAAAGGAGATCCCAAACACCAATTTTTTGATCTGTAATATCTTCAGGTTCTGAAATATAAGTAGACTCATGAAAGGCATTGGACCGCTTTTTCAACCTTTTCCACCCTTCCTGTTAGGATTTTCTGAAAACAAAATATACATGTTTCTTTATTTTTAAAGGGGATTCTAAATACCAATTTTCACATCTATAACCTTTAAAAGTTTTGAGATATAGATACACTCATTTTAAAATTTCACCCCCTTTTCACCCTCTCATTAATTGGATTTTCCAAAAACAAAAAAATACGTGTTTCTTTATTTTTAAAAGAGATCAAAAGTACCAATTTTCAGGTCTGTAATAGCTTCAGTTTCTGAGATATATGAGTGCCGGTATCCTGATTAAAGGCATTCAACCTTTTTCCCCCATTTTCACCCTTTTTCACCCCTCCTATTGGGATTTTCTGAAAACAAAAAAATACGTGTTTCCTTATTTTTAAAGAAGATTCTAAATACCAATTTTTACATCTGTAAACTTTTAAAGTTTTGAGATATAGATACACTCATTTTAATATTTAACCCCCCTTTTCACCCCCTTAGCGAAGGAATATCCAAAAATCCTCTCTTAGCCAGCACCTGCATCTTAATATGAATATATGCCCAAAATTTCATTTCTTTATGTCCAGTAGTTTTGGCTCGGCGATGATGAATCAGTCAGTCAGTCAGTCAGTCAGTCAGTCAGTCAGTCAGGACAAGTTATTTTATATATATAGATTTTCGTTGTTATATTTCAATTCTTTAATATACAAGATTCATTAAGTACCTAACGCCATGTTTCATGAAATTACAGTAATAGTAGGACTAGGTACCTATCTCTCTGCAGACATGAAGTGCGAGGGAAAGTACACTGGGTTCTCCTGAATTCTGCAGGATAAAGAGTGCTGGTGTGAGTGTGCTAATAACGAAGTATTTTTAATGCTCTGCCATCATAGAACATCAATTCGAAAACTGCTGAAGCTCCAGAAAGGGGCGTAAAGTACCACGAATTACATGAGCCACTGAAGATAAAAGAACTCTATGTTGAAGGAGGCTTTTAATTCCTGTCTACCGTAAGTTAATGGACCGTACAACAGTCGCTTTATTAAACTGTTGTAGGGATGTGAAAGCCTCTCCAGACAGAGGGAAGCAACTCATCAGAAATTCGCTTTGTCTAGTATTGAATAAGTAATTCATTACCACGCTATAATATTTGGGAGTCATAAGTACCTATTATGTCCCCCTTTTGGCAGTATAAATCATGCACAGAACATCAATTGTCTTGATATAGTCCATTAACTACGTATGCATTACGATATAAATACCGTTTGCCATTATATTTTAAGATAGTCGTCAATATCCAACTCCTGTTAACTACTATGAAGTTTTTTTTTTTTTTTTTTTTTAACAAGTTGCTTTATGTCGCACCGACACAGATAGGTGTTATGGCGACGGTGGGAGAGGAAAGTGTTAGGAGTTGGGAGGAAGAGACCGAGGCCTTAATTAAGGTAGAGCCTCTGCATTTGCCTCGTGTGAAAATGGGAATCCACGGAAAACCGTCTTTAGGGCTGCCTGCGGTAGGGTTCGAACCCAACTATAAAGTTTACTCCACTGGTCACTGACTGTGTGTTTAGACGCAAGGGCCTAGCAAGGCGGAAAGGAAAGGAAACAAATGACTAGTTACGCACCCTCACCACTTTTTGATGGTAGACAAATAATGTCTTTATTGGTGCGACTTTCTTTTGCTGGCAAGTTAGAGTCGAACTATCGCTGACAGGTTTTGGGCGACGATCGGATGAGAAAGAGCTACGACTGGGAAGGAAGGAGTTGTGACGATAAATAAGGTAAAGCTCCGGAATTTGCTTGGAGTGAAAATGGGAGACCATGGAAGATCAACTTCAAAGTTCAATGTTGCCATCGGCGGTAATCGAACCCAGCTATACGACCCGTACCGTCTAGCCATCTCTCTTGATTTGTAGGTGTTAATTCTTAAAATAAAACAAATATATTATACACATTACATCTACCGGTTTAGGGTGGTAAAGGCGTCCCCGATTCATTCGGAACGATTTGGGTTCGATTCCCGCGAGGAAGTCAACAATCTGGAAATAAGATTTCCACTTCTGTAAAGGCACATGACCTTTTCTCTTTGACTACTCCAACGGCCTCTACAGCTTGTACGAAGAAGGCATTCACATTAAATCTATATAAAACTCCTCTCTTGTCTTAATCTCGTCATCTTCAGCTTAAATGCACTATAGTCTATCAAGTGATTGGTTTCAGCAAAAGATTTTCTGTTCGAGCAAATATATATATAAAATAGGAGTTTTGTCTGTACATTGCTCATAAATTGAAAAGGATGGTATTTCTGCATCAGTTGTGTCCATCGTAACAATGAAATTCACTTTTTACTTTTCCGTGATTTCTGTCTGTCTGTATGTATGTACACGCATCACGAGAAAAAGGCTGAAGAGAATTTAATGAAAACCGGTATACAAAGTCGGGTAATAAGCCGCTACAATCTACAGTATGCCATAAATAATTTTATCCACGCTGACTGAAATGGTAGTTTAGGGAAGGCCCAAAATTTAATTCTCAAATATTTATATCATTTGTTGTCATATCTTAATGAAAATCGGTATACAAAGTCGGGGAATTAGTCGCTAAAATCTCGGCCATAAATAATTTTACTCTCGCTGAACGAAATGGTAGTCTAGGGGAAGGCCTAAAATTTAATTCTCAAATATTTGTTATTAATGTTCGTATCTTAACGAAATTCGGTAGGGGAAGTCGAGGAATAAGTCGCTACACTCTAGGCCATAAATAATTGTATTCATGCTGAGAAAAATGATAGTTTAGGGGAAGGCCTACAATGGAATTCTCAAATATTTATGTTATTAGTGGTCCTATCTTAATGAAAATCGAAATGCAAATTCGGGAAATAAGTCGCTATAATCTAGGACATAAATAATTTTATTCACGCTGTATTAAATGGTAGTTTAGGGGTAGGCCTGAAATTTAATTCCCAAATAATTATGTTATTAGTGGTCGTATCGATAAATACTACATAAAAGTTATGGTAGTAGTATATTTCCGATCATTTATGTCTTATACATTGTTACCATACCGGCTATGATCAGAGGTATTCATGAATTTGGATTTTTGTTATTAAGTGCTTATCAGCGCCGAGTCGCGTAAAAATGGGTAAACAGGATTTAATGAAAATCGGTATGTAAAGTCGGAGAATAAGGAACTACAGTCTACGATATAAATAATTTTATAAGACACCCTAATATCACAGAATCGAAAGAAAACTAAATGTAAAGGCGTACAATGTAGAAAGCTCATAAAATTGATCAACAATAACATTACGTTAACCATTATTTGTTGTGATGTGCCTTGCCTTCTGTTGCCACTCATCTCCGATAGATAGGATTACTGCTGCGTATCGAGTATTTTTTTTAAAATTTACCTTACTTCGCACCGACACAGTTAGGTCTTATGGCGACGATGGTATAGGAAATGTCTATGAGTGTGAAGGGGCGTTGGCCTTAATTAAGGTACAGCCCCAGCATTTTCCTGGTGTGAATATGGGAGGGAATCCACGGAATAACATCTTCAGGGCTGCCGATAGTGGGGTTCGAATCCACTATCTCCCGGATGCAAGCTCACAGCTGCACGCCCCTAACCACACGACCAACTAGCTCGGTAACAACGCACGTTGTTATGTCACAAACTATGTCAACCTGTTATTGCAACGGTAGCATTGGAGGTCTTGGAACACCCTCCGTACTCACCTGACATGACTCCTTGTGGCTTCGAACTGTTTCCGGATGTTCAAGGAAACCATTCGAGGCCGCCGATTTTTTGACGTGGCATTTTTACTCCGCGCAGTAGGGCGCTCCGTCGGTGTCATCAACAGAGAATGCCTCGCCCACGGTCCGCAACGGCTTCCCAACATCTGGCAAAATATAATAGACTTGGCGAGTGACTACACTGGAGGAATGTAATACAATTGTACCTGTTAGTTAATTAAATACTGCGTTCTATCAACATTGCCATTATTGTATTTACAGCCCTCGTATAATTGGAGAAAGTCTATTTTTTTCAGGTCCTTAACTAAACGTTCGGCGCAATGGCCTTCAGTTCAAACAGTCCCGGTGTCGTTTCTCGACCGGGTCGGGGTTTCTAACCACGCTTGATTGATTCCTGTAGCTCGGGGACTGGAAATTTGTGATCGTCTTAATATATATATATATATATATATATATATATCTTCACCTACATACAACATAGGCCTGTCACACTACTACCACAGAAATAATCAATAGGGCAGTCAAACTGGATGGCGTCAAGGAGGTCATCCGGCCGTAAAACAAGCCTTAATCAACAGTAGTGCCGACGCCATGTAAAAGGCAAAAAGGCCAGGAAAGAAGAGGGGCTGTCTACAATAAGGCTAGTCTTACCTACGTTTGCCCATTTTAATGTATAATACACGTAATTGCCTATCCGCTCCCTTGTTTTAAAAATATGAGCATTGTATCGCATTGAAGAGTTCAAATGAGCTCTTTAATTGCCGAAATTAAATGGCACACCTGCACTGCAAAATTTGGACTGCCTCGTTCCTCAAGGTAGCATTACGCCGTTTTAATTTGAAGGGGTGATCGAGTGTCGTTGAACTATAATCCTTCTTGAAGAAGAGCGACTGCTATCTGTCTCTATCCATACTTAATGTCGGGAAGAATAAAAATAGTTTTAAATAACCTGTATTCTTAAGAATTTTGGTAGAGAGAGTTAAATATAATACGTTTCCTCACACCCCGTAACCAAGGCCTTCAGCAACAAGTCAAACTTTTCTGTCAGCACTTTCAGTTCGCTTTCTTCAACCACTGAAAGCTAGTATTTCTGCAAGTGGTGTGAAAGTGTTGAGCAGTTTCTTCCTCTTTACAGGATAGTTACTTAATCATGCCGTAAGAACCGGCATCATCGAAAACCAAAGTCAATAACAAAGAATTCAGTGATGATGTGTTTTCAGTTCTATTTTGTAAACTATGTGAAAACTATTTTACCTGCCTGTTTTACAATTTTTAGTGTTTAACGTCCAGTCTCCGATAATAATCCTAATAACAATACTGTATGACTACTCTTTAAACCCGTTTCATGATAGGCGTAGGGGATGAAGTTAGATGAATTTATATGGCATGTTTTTACGGCCGGATGCCCTTCCTGAAGCCAAATTCGGCTGAGGAGCTAATTAATGTGAAATGAGTAATGATGAATGAAACTGGGTAAGGAGATGTAAGGAGTTGGCTCTGCCCTATGAATAGGACCAGGTCTAAAAAGCCAAGAATAACGGCCGAGAGGATTCGTCGTGCTGACCACACGACACCTCGTAATATGCAGGCCTTCGTGTTAGACAGCGGTCGTTTGGTAGGCCAAGGCCCTTCAGAGCTGTAGTGCCACGGGTTTAGTTTAGTTACTTCTATGAAAAGGAACTGTTTCGCCTGGAAGTGAGAACTGGGAAACCACAGAAAACCATTCTCAAGACAGCCGACGGTGCGGTTCGAACCCACGCGACTCCCAAAAGCAGATCATGATTCCATAGTCGTAACGCGTAAACACGCGCGGCCATTCCACTCGGTAATAATAATAATAGTAATAATAATAAAGTCAAAAAGTCATCTCTGTACTGGCTGTGAAGGACCTTGGTGACGGTGGGAGGGGGTGGGTTGGAAGCAGGTAAAGGTTTTCACTATCCGTAACCTCGGCACAGTGTGGGGTAGAGTGGTTAGTTCTAAGTCTGGCCGCATTTTCCACAAGGAATTCACCTCGTGCTCAATTTTGGTGTAGGCTGAATGAACCTCAGGGCCATGTGCAAGTTCGGAAGTGGAAATCTCGTTTTTAAAATTTTTCGACTTCCTGACGGGGAATCGAACCCGCAACCTTCCGGGCTAACCAAGAAAGCCTTTACCGCCTCGGCTTCGGCAGTCCCTATATCATTAATAATAATAATAATAATAATAATAATAATAATAATAATAATAATAATAATAATAATAACTCGATTAAATAATAATTAAGTAATAATATTCTAATTATATTAGAAGTTTAACGCCACTCTAATACTTAAAGGTTTCCGGCGACGCTGGTATCAAGAAGGGCTAGGGAAGGCAAGGCAGTGGCCGTGCGTTAATTCAGGTAGAGTTTCGGCATGTGCTTAATGAGAAAATGGGAAATCACGGAACGTCATTCTCAGAGCTGAGGGTGAAATTTTAACTATCCACTGCGCAAATAATATATCAGGGGAATAATATTTCTAACACCTTTCACATTGATTATATTTTTAAATGTTTTTTTAATTAAGTTTATTTATTGTCGCTTTAACTTAGAAAGTCATATCGCGACATTCATAATTATACATACAGGATTATTACATTGATTACATAGAGTTACAATTGTAAAAATAACAACAGTACATATTGATCAGATAGTAATTATATGTCATTGAATAGATTTGTTTGCCTAAAAAACTTAATTATGTTTTTACACTGAGTATCTTTGTTGAAGATGTCACATGCTCTATTATTTTGGTTTAAATTACACAACTGTCTTTGTTGATCGTATAGATGACCTTCTAGTAAAATGTGGTCAATATCTTTCTTTTCTTGACAGGTGTCACATATTGATGGAGGTTTCTTAGAGAAAATATGAGCATGAGCCAGTTTGCTATGGCCTATACGTATTCTAGTAATGAGCACTTGTTCTCGACGCTGAAGGAATGAAACTTCGAATTGATCTCTAGATCCACGCCTGATATCATGGAGTCTTGTGGGTTGTTCCCTTGTCCACTCAGTTAACCACTGTTTTCGGATCTTTGTAGTAAGAAAAGGAGCAACGTCGGTGTAGGGGATAAGAAAGTTTGGATCATGTACAAGAAGACGAGTTGCTTCTTTAGCTGATATATCAGCTTGTTCATTGCCTTTTATTCCCTTATGTGAGGGAATCGACATTATGGTAACTTGCTGTCCTTTACTTTTCACGGTATTGTAAGTTTGCAGTATGTCTTGTGCTAATGTGTTTGAGGATGATGCATTTTGAATGAGTTTTACTGTTGATAAAGAATCACTAAGGATTAGAAAAGATTATTTTTTGGGGGAACTCTTTATGGATTCCATAGCTTTTAGGATAGCATACAGTTCACATGTGAATATGGAGCATGTAGCTGGTAGTGCATACTTCATTGTATGATCGGGGTGGGCAACAGCACAGCCGCTACCATATTCCGTTTTTGAGCCATCAATGTATATAGGAGTGTGTCTGGGCAGACTTTCACACTTTTCAGATAACATTTGTTTAAATACGGTGCTGTCTGTTGTTTCTTTATTGAATTCACTTAAATCTAATATTGTTGGTGGTGGTTCAGCTTTCCATGGAGGGAATGTGATGTCTTTTTTAGTTCTTGAAGCAATCGGGGGAACTGAAGAATTAATTTCCTGTAAGTATTGCGTAAACCTAACGTGGAAGGGTATATGTCTCTTTTGTTGCGAGGAATAGCGTTGAGGCTGATAGCGTGGGAAAACATACTCGTGTGCTATGGAGTGAGGAGAGGCCGCTATCTTCACTGCGTAGTTGAAAGTCAGTTGTTTTCTACGAGTCCGAAGCGGGGGTTCATTAGCTTCTATTAATAAACTTGAGATCGGGCTCGTTTTGAATGCTCCCAGGACAATCCTGAGAGACATGTTTTGAATCGGGTCAAGCATTTTCAGTGAGGATGCTGTAGCTGAATTATATATAATAGAACCATAATCCAGTTTGGTGAGATTTATAGATTTGTAAGTGCACATTAAAACATGAAGATCTGCTCCCCAGTTGTTAGCTGCCAATGATTTGAGTACATTAATTCGATGTAGGCAATCTTTCTTTTACAGTTTTTAGATGGGAGTTCCATGTTAATTTTCTGTCAAAGGTTATTCCTAGTATTTTTATTTCATTTACTATCTCAATTTTATATCCCTTGAGGTACAATTCTGGGCAGTTACTATCACTCTTTTGTTTGGAAAATAAGATGCATTTAGTTTTGGTTGAAGAAAAGGTAAAGACTGTGTGTTTTCCCCATTTGGCAATATCTTCAACAGAATTTTGTATAATTGTTTGGGTGGTTGACAGGTTGCGACCTCTGCAAAAAAATAGTCATGTCATCAGCAAAGAGGCAAGTTTTTACATGACGTGATGCCATTTATAGCTACTAAGAATAGTGTTACACTCAGAACTGAGCCTTGTGGGACACCATTTTCTAAACTGACTTCTTGGGACAGGACACCATTAGCTCGAACTTGAATGCGTCGGTCTTGCAGGAAGTTATAGATAAAACTGATCATGTTTCCCTTAATATTATGTTGCAGTAGAGTTTTAATAACGTGAGTTTTCCACACCATATCATATGCTTTATGAATATCCAGGCAGACAGCAAGGAGATGTTGTCCATAATGAAAGGCATCCAGGATTTCTGACTCTAATACTAATAAGGTGTCAGCTGTTGAGTGAAACTGTCGGAAGCCACACTGTTCTGCAGTGAAGAAATTCTGTTGTTCTAGAACCCATTTTAGTCTTTTATTTATTATTTTTTCATTAATTTGAACATAGTGCAGGTTAGAGCTATTGGTCGATAGTTATCGGGTAACATGTAGTCGCAGCCAGGTTTAGGTATTGGAATTACTATAGCTTTCCTCCAAGCTACAGGAAAGACTTTCTGTGACCAAATGAAATTAAATATTTCAGTGAGGAATGCTAGGCCTTCAGGAGGAAGTTCTTTCAAAAAGTCATATATAATATCGTCAGGACCTGGGCTTGTACTTCGACAGCTACTAAGTTCAAATAATATTTCAGTAATACTGGTATTATCGTTGTAGCATTGGTCAGCACTTAGGTGGATGTGTGACTGTAAATCAGGACAATCTTCACGAGAGGATAAAAATTCTTGTTCATAATTGGAATCACTTGAAATATTTGCTAAGTTCTCTGCTAATGCATTTGCAATATCGTGATGTGTAGTTGTAACGCTTTATTGAGGGATATGATACGTGAGGGTTTTTAAGCCCTCTTATTTTTCGTAGGTGTTCCCAAATTGTGTTTTGTGGGGTCTGATGAGAAAGAGATGACACATACTTCAGCCAAGATGCTCGTTTACTCTCTTTTATGACTTTTCTGGCTTCAGCACGACTTTCTTGGAACCGTAATTTGTTTTGTAAAGTGGGATGGCGTTTATACTTGTAGAATGCTTGGTTTTTCTTTTTAATTGCAACTTTACAGGAATCATTCCACCAAGGAATTTATTTTCTGTGAGCTGTATTGTTGGTCCTTGGAACAGAATTTTCTGCGGCTTTAAGTATGATATTGGTGAATTCTCTTACAATATAGTCAATCTTGTAATTTTTGAAATATTTTCTTTATATTCTTGCCAATTAGCATGTTTAGTATTCCATTTATTTGGGCATACACTTGGGTGGGGCTTGTTGTTTCCATTTATTATGATAGGAAAGTGATCACTTCCAAAAAGGGTTCTGCTAGCTGATGATGTATATATCGTTGCTGCATCTGGAGTGCTCAGACACAGATCTATAGTACTAAAAGTACCGTGCTGGATATCATAATGAGTAGGACCATTCGAGTCTATTAGGATCAAATTTTCAGAATCTAGCAACGATTCAATTGTTCTTCTCCTTGTGTTAGTGTAGAGACAGTTCCATAGGGTGTTATGGGAGTTGAAGTCTCCTAAGAGGTGGAATGGTTTAGGAAGATGGTTTGTCAGATCTACTAATTCATTTAAATCCATTTTCTGGCTGCTGGGCAAATAAATATTACAGATGCATAGGGAAAATGTTAGAAAGACTGTAACTGCTACTGCTTCCAAATGGGTTTTTAGTGGTATTTCTTTTTGAGGAGCATTGTCATGTATGTAAGTGGCAACCCCTCCACTTGCATGAATGGGATTGTTGCGGATTTTGTGATATGCTGTGAATTGTCTCATATTTGCTACGTAGTTATCTCGAAAATTGGTTTCTTGTAAACAAATGATTTCGGGTTGGTGTTCATTAATAAGTTGTTGTAGATATTCGTATTGAGAGTAAAATCCGTTCATATTCCACTGCAGTATCCAAGAATTCATGATGGCTTTTTAAAGATGTATTTACTAGATTTGATCCTTATCAGTTATTGGGATTGTCTGATCTGGGGCAGGCCTATTGCTTTCTCCGTTTATGGCAGTAAGTAGTTTCTTAACAAGTCTGGTACTCTGGTTCTTAATTTTTTTGTCCTGATAGTAGGGGTATAGTTTATTCAGGGTCTCTATGAGATCTTCAACATGGGAAGTGTAAGATAATGCAATAGGTAAGATATTTGTTGCTGATGTTCCTTTAGTATTTTCAAATAAACTTTTGAGTTGTATGGAATTAAGAATAAAATTTGAGGGATTGGCTTCTATTACTTCCTTAACAGGAAGTAGTTGTTCTTCAAGACTGAGGGGATTTAATACCATTAGTTTCTTCTTAGGCTGTTTAATGTCTTGGGTTTTATGTGATCCTAGAACAGGAAATTCAGCATCTGTTTTATCATCTCCCGAGATAGAAGAATTATCTAAGAAGGAATTATTATCAGCCTTGGAAGTGTTATTAGAAGAGTCACTTGAAAGGAAGGGTCGTTTTATTCCTTGAGGTTTAGTTATGAGTGATTCTTTATTTACTTCATATATTGGGACTGAAGTGTTCAAGTTCAAGGAGATGTCCTGTTCAGAGAGGTTTCTAGAGGAAGATGATGTGTCATTAGACTATTCAATAATTTGCTGAGGGTCAGTAGTTGGCTGAGGATTCATAGTGGCATTTGCTGGGTTGGAGGTGTCCTCCTTTGAAGAAATTGAATGTTGATCAGGTGCTGGTTGTTTTCTTCTAGAGTCTCAGGTAGTGAGGGACATACTCGGGCCAGGTGGCCTTCTTCTTTGCAAATAAAACAGGTGGGAACGTCTGACGAAGTGTAGATCCAATAACTGGTTCCTTCAAAGCATATTTGTAGTGCATTCGTTAGTTCATTGAAATCGTCGGGTTTAACATATAGTTGTCGGCGGAAGCTAAGAATGTGTGTGAATCCCGGAATATTAATTCCAGCCTTTAAGTTGGATATAGATGACATTGGTTTGATACCCAGTTGTTGTAAATGTTCTTCAATGACTGTGTTTGGTAAAATAGGACATACATTGGATAATATCACTCTCTTGTTTGCGACAATTAACGGTCTGCGAGTGAGATCAATATTATTGATTTTAATTACGGGGTGACTGAGTGACAATTCCTGAACAATTTTTGTGTTCGATAGGAATATACAAATTGTTGAGTTTGAAATACGAGATATATAACGTATGCTAGCTGGATCTGTTATTTTTCCTACAGCAAGGACGTAGTATCTTATTGGGATTCCGTCGTGAGCATCAATAAGAATAGCCTGTTCTTTTTTGGTGTTAACTGCATTACAGAAGCATAACTTTTTTGAGGTTGTTTAGGAACATCATGGGTAGAGCTGTCGGTAAGGTTATGTACGGTCTGATTTCCTTGGTAAGAAGCCATTTCTTTGAGGGTGGAAGGCCTTGAAGCCTCCCTGAATTACGATGTTCAACTGTTAGTTATTGATATCCTAACGGTTTTCTACACGTAGAACAGAAAAGAATCAATTTCACTCTAATTAAATAAAATTATGTCGAGTCCAGTCCTTGAAGTTTACACTGAGTTTTAATACACATTTAGTCCAGTATTTGCATTGAGAAAGAACTTGAAGTATGTTTATTTACGTAAAAACTGGCACACATCAATAACACGTTTGTACACATTCACTGCCACCTCGATCCCCTTTTTTCAATGTTGTGGCCGTACTGAGTGTAGTTTTCTCTCAGGTTATTTTACATTATGCTGGAATATTCTTGGATACAATCTTATACCGCGTACTACAAGACTTGCCCGAATTCTAGACCTAATAACTATTCAGTCATACACTAAAATAACACCGGTTTTCAAACACCTGTCGACAAGGTGGCAATGACCTACTATCTTCTAAGACCCAAAACCGTTAAATGGCATTACACTGTGTGACATATCACGCCTGTTTCGTACAGTATTTTAGCATCTGTCTCTTGGCATAGGCCAGAACAAAATGTAGCTTCCACAGAAGTCTCAGTCTTATTTATGACTATGACTGTATGGAATCTGCTGAGGTATGGGTGGCACTTTGCAGGGCGCAGAAACTCCATACATCCTTCGCTTCAGCCGGACCCACTCGGATTGACTTCTTCAGCCCTTTGACCGCCGCGCGCACTGCTGAACCACACAGAAACACACGCGAGAAATGCCGGTGCTGCTATTGGTAGGAATATGTCCCTAATGCTATTGGTGGATAGCGTATTTCAAAGTGCAAATAGGGTTATTTTTAGTATAATCTTCATTTATGACTTTGCTTCCACCATACATCACGTGCGTCTTGGGATTGTGATCCACACGTTATACGCTTTGCACCTCTTTGATCCATGTTTTCTTCAAGTGTTAAGTGCGTTTTTCAGTTAAATCCTATTAGGAATGTGTAGTTTGAAGTCGTACAAGTTATTTGAGGTGAGAATCCCTATTTCTTCTAGTTTTATGAAGTAATAGGTTACGTAGGCGATTGAGAGCTGCTGTTGTTCCCAAAATTTGTCATCTTTGACAGATAAAATCTGTTACCTTATTTTCTTACTTAGCCTTTTCTCATGATGGTTAATATGTCAGTTGTATACGCCTAGTAGAAACAGACACCTTAGAATGCAGTTGGTGTAACGTTATGTTATTGCTGTTGAGTCAGTTCCCTTTGAGGATATTACAGTTAGCGTTAAAATTATAAACTGATGACAGTTCACTTGATTTTCTATTTTCTTCGTGTCTCAACCATGCACGAAGAGTGAAGATTTGTGCTTTATACACAGAGAGCGAAGAGGCAGGGCAGCTGGGAATCTTGTTTCATTACTGTCGTGTTGCCTTGACCCGAAATCTGCAGACAGTGGCTGGAGATTGTAGGAACCAAACGGCAGATTTCTTCGACGAAGCTGAAGAACCGGAGCGTATGTTTTAGCCATTTTCGTCGTCCAGCTATCCAGGACCACTATCAGTGGTACTGTATAAAGATGGTGTTACGGATAGAAGTAACTAATTATTATTACAGTATTATTATTATTAGTGCTGCTATAATTATTGATGATTACTGTACTGTGACCTATCAAATTATTTTTCCTGTGATTCATTTCAAATTACTCCCCAGAGGAAGGCCCTAACTGTGATTAAATCCTCACTGGAAGACGAGGAAGTACATCAGTTCCCATACTGAAAGTTACTCTAATGTCCATCATGTCTAGTTTTCTCTTGTTCGGAGCTCTGTGAATAGACCCACAAGGTAAGCTCTCGTAAGAGGTTTTAAAGGGTGTTTGGAGCTCTGAGCTCGTATAGTGAGAATCACTGCTCAGGAAGACAATGGTGAGAACACGTCTCTCTCAACATCCCATTATATGGGGCCTAAGTGTAAAATTGCCAAATAAAGCATATAGGATTTTGAAGTAACCCAGTAAGATGAAATACGTACATCTGTCAGAAAGTGCAGCTGAAATTCTTTACGTTTTGAATTTTTCATTTTCGTCCATACTCCTCTCAACATGTATGGATTTCTAGAAGTCAGCGTGTATCACATTTGCGATAGCAGTAAGAATTTCTTCATTAATTCGAACCAAACATGAACAGAGCGAAAACACTCTTGTAATTACCTTCAGTAGAGTTATTGTTATTGTATTCAAGTGCTTAAAGAGTTTAGGCAGGCCGTGTAATTAATGCAATTATTCCTGTTTCTGTACCTTAAGAACCATGAAAGTTTATCAATGAATGATGAAGTAATGGAATTTGAAAATGAATACCCTGCAATCGCTGAAATGGGGAGCAACAAATTCATACAGTTCTTATTGAAACTCTATTCTCACTGTTCGGGGGATACTCGTGGAGCAGAAAGAGGTTAAAGAAGGTGCTAGGGTGAATGGGTCTATCTACAATATCAAAATTATTTTAAAACTTGAATTGAAGGTTATATTTTTTCAGAAAACAACAACTTAACAATTTTCACTTGGTGAACATAAAAACATATCAGGTACAAAAGCAATCTTGAAACAAGGCTAGGAAAGTCCAAGATTAGTAATTTTTACAGATTCCGGGCTTCAAGCCCCTAGTTTTACAGTTTTACGAATGGAAGTGGTATAGTTTAGTTGAGGGGCAGAAATCCTCTAATTCAAGAGCACTTGCTCCCAAAATCACGATACCTAGCCTCCCAGAGGCACACATTACAGTTATAAAACTTTGAAAAGTGCTAGCATGCCCTCAGTTTTCCAAGCCGACTCAAGGCAACATCAACTTACAATCACTGGCCTCCCAAGGCACAACTTACAATTTGAAAATGATTTAATACAGGGGTATTTAATACCCAACCTACGGGGTTTTCATGGAAAAAGAACAGGTTAAATAACTGGCCCAAACACAAAATGAATGGAGGCGTACACAGCGCTCCAAGATAATGAAAACTTAAAAACCTACAGGGCCTTCATGGAAAAAGAACAGGTTAAATAACTGGCCCAAACACAAAAGGAATGGAGGCGTACACAGTGCTCAAAGATAATGAAAACTTAAAAACCTACAGGGCTCTAGGCCGATGAAACAGGGGCTATTCCCAAACAACTGAGGTGACTCGCATAGAAATTACCTTAACACATTACAGAAGGAAAAACAATTACAAAACATAGTCAACTCAAACCAAGATGAAGGGGAGCTCCAGAGGGTAACTCACTCTCTATCCCCAATTTACAATTTAAAATTTTATGAAGTTAGAAGAGAAGTTACATTTTAGAAAAAGTAGGTTACATAGTAAAGATTCGGACCTTCCCCTCGGAATAATTTTCGAAGGCAGCAAGAAAGAATGAAGTTATGTGGCCATTACCTTGTAGATGTTCTAGCTGCCGATGAAAGAGGCCGCCCGCCTTCTGCTTAAACACACACACTTAGAAAACGACGATCAATTGGCCAAGGAACGTGAAAAGACGAGATCATTCAAGATTAATCAGGACCCTCTTAAATTTTATTGGCTAACACAAAGTGAACAAGAAATGCGGGATTGGTTGAAAATTAATTACAAAAATTCCTGATTGGCTAGATTCAAAACTGCGGAAAGTAAAGTAAGTATTGCCAACCCAAAAATAAATGAATATAGATCAGTTATGAAAAACCTAGGATTACAAAATTTCTTTAAGTTATAAGTTCTTACACCTTGCACCAGGGTGCATGATCATAGTTTTTCGGTAGTGTCATCTATGGAAGAATGTCCAAACTTCTTGATGAATGACAAACAAAAAAAGGAGAAATTCACGCAGTTTAGGAAACTTTACAACAAAACAATTACTTAATTTTTCAGTGGTGACATCTTCTGATTAAAGTTCTAAGTTCCTGTTGTAGTAGTTTCCACTTTTGTTCGATAGAGGAGTTCATTAAGGCGCTTATTTTGAATGCGCTGCGTTGAGGTGTACCTCCCGGTACACTCACATAGCTGTCCCTCGACATGTGTCTGATCCTCGTCCGCGTCCTTCAGCTACTACCACTGCTACTACTACCACCGTTAGTACCGCTATTACTAATACTTCTATTACTACTACTACTAGCTCAGATTCCCGGATTTCAGATGCAGATATCTGCAGAAGTAGAGCCTTTATCTGGACCTTCGACAATTATTTGCAATGTAATTCAGGATCCTCTAGCACACTGTACAACTCCCAAACAGGCAGGAGCTATATCTCTCATAAAAGATCGTACTTACTAAGAGATAACTCCTCAGGAGCGTACACTGGGCAAGAGAATTATCATTTAAAATAATGACTGCAACAGTTATGCGCGAAGTTTTAGGTGGTGAAAAGTAGTAAAAAAGGGATATGGCAAAGATCAGATGGGACCTTTGGTGACTTCCCTGAAGAACGCTTTCTCGAAAGGATCGTAACTTTATAGATTTTCAATCATGGCTTGGTATTCATCGTTAGAGGCCTTTTCGGAAAATGGAAACAATCAGTTGGCTACTTTTCTGTAGAGGCACTTTACCCATTGAGAAACTCAAAGTTTTAATAAAGGATGTAATTCGTACATTGTAGAAAGCTTGCTTGAAAATTGTGGCAACTTTGTGCGACCAAGATCCCAAAAACAGCAGGGGAATATGAGAACTGCGCATTTCTTCGAAGTGGGAGAGAAGGGGATTGTTACGATCTTTGATTCACCTATATTCTGAAGACGACTAGAAATAACCTGTTTCGCCATGGAGAGTTTTATGAACCTGGGAAGAAAGCAGAATGGAAGCATCTGGTAAACTCGTTTGAATATAATTCACAGTGGGCATTCCGATTAAGTCAAATGCTCACAAAAGTCCACATTGAGGCTAAACGTTATAGGATAATGTGATTGAAATTGGCATACCCAGTATTCAATCGTGCAGTGGTAGCTGATATTGAATCTTGCTGGATGTCCTAGCCAGAGACAATGGATAAGAATACTGATCATCACCCCATTCTTGGAGAAGATGGTATCATGGCCCAGTTATACGATTGTTTTAACGATTAAAAGTAATTCCCCGACAACTACAAAATATTGCGATGCTGCCTTTCCAAAGATTCGGCTCATTCAATTTTGGGGGGGAAATGAAACGAAAAATACCGGAATGGCATTTTGGAAGTTCAAATATTTTGAAAAAATTGCTATTTGATTTACGTCGCACCGACGGGATAGAAAAGGCCTAGGAAGTGGAAGGAAGCGGACGTGGCTTTAATTAAGGTACAGTACCGGCATTTGCCTGGTGTGAAAATAGGAAACCATGGAAAACCATCTTCAGGGCTGCCGACAGTGGGGCTCGAACCCACTATCTCCCGATTACTGGATACTGGCCGCACTTAAGCGGCTGCAGAAATATCAAAATTAAAGAAGGTTAGATGTATAATATTCGTGCTGTTCAAAAGCTTTCAGTGGATATGAATGTTCAGAAAATATGTATTCGGAATCTGAATCAAGATCCGACAGCATGGGTGTTAGATCACTAACCCTACCTGCTGGGAATTTGTACCAGCATTAAAACCCAGCGACTTAAATAATCTTCTCAGTTCCAGTCGTGGGGAGGGAGGGAACTGAATGGATGATGCTGATGATCTCCTCTGTGATCTAGCTCTGTTTCTGTCTGAGACTAGAGTGCAATCTCCAGTAACGGGCTGTCAGTGCAGGATGGATTTCCGTTGAAGTAGATTCTGTGTTTAACTCGGGGTACAAACACTGTGCTGTACCGTCACAAGTTTCAAGCCAGGGGCTGAGTCTCGAAAGAGGGCGAGAATCAGCTGTTAATCTTGCACGGAAAATTCTCCGTAAATATCCGTGTACAACCTTTAAATCTTCGTTGACTTCTTCTGCCCCTATTCCTGAACATGATTTCATCCAGCTGAAGAAAAGTGCCTCGGAAGATCGATGTTTCTGTTGCATCAGAAATTATTATGAAGCTTGAGGAATAGGAAAATGGACTTGTCTTCTGATGAAGCTGAAAGCATACATCTTCTCTGAATATGCATGGAACAATGTGGGATGTGTTGAACATAGCACCAGTGTGGTGACAAATTTGCTAGCACTCGTGAGTCTCATGTGAATTTACCACTTCTGTAAGCGAAATAAGTTAGTTCTTCGCAGCCACACTCACGATGGATCAACTCTTCCACACTTACAAGAAGATGAGGAAGGTAGAGCATTTGTAACTCAGGATTTCTCGAAAGGAGGGTATATTAAGTTGTCTACAGCAGAATTCTTTCTAATAACTCTCAGTTATTCAGAACAGTGGTAAATAAGGTGAGGAAATTAAGTACACAAAGTCGCTGCAAAACATTTCTTTTTCTGAGAAGAGGTTGAAGAAACCACCTTGATTTTCATTATATAGGTAGTACTGATTACAATAATAATAATAATAATAATAATAATAATAATAATAATAATAATAATAATAATAATAATAATAATAATAATAATAATATATTGCATTCGGGAGACAGTGGGCTCGAACCCCACTGCTGGCAGCCCTGAAGATGGTTTTCCATGGTTTCCTATTTTCACACCAGGCAAAGGCTTGGCCTGTATATTAATTAAGGTCACGGCCGCATCCTTTCTACTCCTATACCTTTCTTATCCCGTCGTCGTAATAAGACCTCTGTGTCGGTGCGACGTAAAGCAAATTGTAAAAATAAGACACATGTAATACGTTAACAAAATAAAAAACGCTCCGAATGTGATTAGTGATGTATAAAAACTCGCTACACAGACTAACATCGCAATGACTCCCCTGCTTGCCAAACAGGTTCACAGGAGAAACTTGCACACATTTCCTACAGAATATTCTACGGAGCCCTTCTTGGTGAAGTTGTTTCTGTTGACAACGACAATCCACTATCGCAAAGCCATAACAAGCAGCATTTACGGGCAAAAGGAAACGGACAATATCACATTAGAGTCCATTTGTGACAAGAACTGCGAGTCATGTCTGGTGCATAACGCCCGAACGCTAACAAGCTTGCGAGGGCTCACAGATACGGTTCTTATCCAACTTACCCCATGTTTACAATGCTGCAGCCTCTCTTTAGAATACCCAATTACTTTTGGTACATTGGTCATACTTTCATTCTCCTGTGTTTTCATTCTAACGAGAATAACGAATGTTGATTCAGTTTTAAAAAAGCAACTCGCCTCATTTCCAGTATGATCACACTATGTACCGAAAAAAATACTTTCCCCACGTACTGATTTCCTGCATTATTCCATATAGCCTCTAGACAAACGTTCCTTTCTGTATACAGAAATATTAGGTATCGAATGTCGTAATTTTATATATGTTCTCTTTTTTAAAATAATTAAATTGTATTATTTTCATGTTCTATGGAGGGTGATTCATGTAAATAACTTTGAATGTGTTTGAAATTTACCCAAAAGTGGTACTCTCATGTAAAATATTAAAGAATCCTACAAAGCGTTGCAATTTAAGATGAGAATTATGATGATGATGATGATGATGCTTGTTGTTTAAAGGGGCCTAACATCGAAGGTCATCGGCCCCTAATGAGAATTATAAAAGGCTTCAGTAGTAAGATGAAGGAACAGCACTGACAGTATAATTTGAGGACAACTCTGGAAAATGGAGCTGTGGTATGGAACATGTGCCAAACATGGATTTCAATTTTACAGAAACAGATATTACACAGAGAAATGGGGAAATGTTCCTAAAAGCAGTGTTACAAGAATGACAGAAGAAGTAGTAGGTTGGGAATCGCTGGAGGCTGACCAGTGACAAGACTGACCATGTGTGTGTGTGTGTGTGTGTGTGTGTGTGTTTGCTATGTATATCTTTCAGCATGCGGAAAGTTGAACAGCCGGCGAAAAGAGCCCATTTACGTAAGTGCGACTGACCATGTACGCAAGGCAAAGGCAAGATCGCAGAAGACAACCTATGGCCAGTTTTTTTCATATCTGGAGATTGGAAATTTAAATTCATTACTTGCGGAAATTTTAAAGCCCTTCCTTAAAAAAGTATGTAAGGTAATTTAGGGATATCTCGACACGCTAAACAAAAACCTGTAATTTTGATCATTCTTTATATGCAAAATATTTCAATTATTTCCCTGGTGATTTTGTACACATTTAGTTTATGTTTTCTATTATTTATGGCAAAAAATAACATTTCACAACATGTTAAATTACCATATAAATGAAAGGTGCAATAATGTCCACTTCTCCCGCACTTAGGGAGAACCTGACACTAGGTAAGACCTCGGAATAGTTACACAACTATTGTACAGGGTGGCTACATATAAACTGTTCATCGTTTCCATTTTCCACATCTCTTGGAACAATTTTTTGCATTCTCCACTAAATTGAATCCATGCCTCATTATGGTTGTCGTCACATAGTGCGCAGTAATTCTCAGACCAAAGAAGACTGTTTGAGAAACTAGCTTCCCCGTTGCACACGCCGAGATCTCATGGTTGCCCTTCGATTTGAAAGATTCTTTTCATTTTCACGTCTCCTCTTTTTTAAAATTTTCCCGGTAATCTTGTGAAGTCACTGTGGCGGTTTCTTGCGCTCTTCTTCCTCTTCCTTTCCCAGATGGGAGTCGTAATATCGGAACAGGAGACAATTCCTGGACTGACCAACTGAGATGTGTCAATGCAAGTGAAGCTTCGTGTACCTGTGATAATGTAGGACTATTGGCATTATCTTGTACAGTAATATTTTCTCCAACATTTACATAATTTGAACCAATTTCGTCCAGCACAAGGTCATATCAAAAATGTCGTCTTGGAGGCTATCGGGATAGTACGGATAAATGCCACATTTCCGAAATCCACCTATAAAATTTCCTGACATTGCCGATTTGTTCCATGCCAGCTTTAGAAGGTCTCCAAACATAACTTTAGTGATCCCTTTTCCCCGGTGAGCGGGAAAAAAGTTCTTGGTGGTCTCATTGTAAAAATGTTTGAAGCACTTGAAGTAAGACACATCTAGCGGGTAGCAGCGTTGAGCACTGGGGGGGAGCATAATATCTCTATTCCCAAAAGCTGATGACTTATCAAGCACATCCGGATCTTTGCAGTGCGTTGAGTGTTCGTTGATTATCTACCGAATCCTGCCCTGTTGTTTGTAACGGTTTAGGTGATCAAGGAACAATGGAAATACCTCAGTGGTCATATACACTGATTCGGACATTTTTACAACTGATCCACTGGGCATTCCTTTTGAGTGTCTCTTTACCTTTCACTGATAATCTTACCTGCCTTAAATATGAGCTGAACACCAGTTTCGTCGACACTGAAAATAGTACCAGGCTCTTGCAAAACCCAGTCATATCCCACTATTACCTTTTGTTTGTTAAATATGCTTTTTAACACCATTCCCCTGAGTGAACCTAAAAGCCATTTCTTGTAAGTCGGTCACTGTTAGTCCAAACCCTTTAGAATCGAGATGAACAAGATGGTTGACTATCTGGTCCTCCATAGCTTTGTCCATCGTTGCTCCTTTTCCCATTTGCCTATTGGTAGATATACCTAAGAGTATTCTGGGTCTGACTGTGTGTCGAAATCTCCCAACTTGTCGTGTCCAAATCTCCCCGACTTTCATTGGCAGACAAAAGTTGGCAGCACTTACCAAGCTGAAGGTTTGGCGATTTGAAAATGACATAATCGCTTCTCCTAAACTTGCTTTGTGCGCCTAACCTCAAACATTATCTTAAAATTATCGCATATCTACCTATTTCGTTACACAACCTACACATTATATTATAACAAGTTACTTTTAAAACATATCACTTACTTACTCACCTTAAACTGTTCATAGGCATTGTATTTAGAGTGATAATCTTCAGCTAACAGGATGACCATGAGCACAAAGCCTTATGGCTGCAGTAAATGTACTTACAAGTTTGACCTGTAGAGTACTGTGGTTATCAGAGGCGCTAAGCTTAAGAGTGTCGTGTTGTCCCTCATGTCGGGATCTGCCTGAGTTACCTTACTTACAATTAGAGTTTGTAAAAACCACATTAATTTTAACTTCACTCCCTATTTAGTGATGTTATGTTTATCATGTTACTGTAAATGTAAATTATGTGTGGTTTAATTTACACATGTCCTAAGGTATGTGAAAATAGGTCATATCATAACTTTCGGCACTGCTTAGTTAGAGTTCAAATAACTTGGTCTATTTACTCGGTCAGTTCATTATAAGTGTCAAAAAAAATTTCTTATCAAATATTACAGTTTACTGTGCATCAACTAATGCATTCCATTCTCTTCTAGGTGCCCATAATTCTTATGTATATCATCACTCAAATCCTTTTTTACCTTGAGAGTTATCAGCGACAAAAAGAGCAAAGCAAAGTCAATAAATCTCCGCTCAGGCCTCAAAAGGGCCCTGAAGAATAGCAACTACTACTGCTAAAAATGTTTTCATGGAGAATGAAAAATCAACGGAAAACCATTCACAGGACAGCCGACGATAGGGACCACCACCCTGCCTCCAGAATGCAGAGTTCCAAGGCTGGTAAAACTAGCAGTACCGGGCGAGCTGGCCGTGCGGTTAGGGGCGTGTGGCTGTGAGCTTGCATCCGGAAGATAGCGGGTTCGAATCCCACTGTCAGCAGCCCTGAAGATGGTTTTCCGTGGTTTCTCATTTACACACCAGTCAAATGCTGGGGCTGTACCTTAATTAAGGCCACGGCCGCTTCCAATTCCTAGGCCTTTCCTGTCCCATCGTCGCTATAAGACATATCTGTGTAGGTGCAACGTAAAGCCACTAGCAAACAATCTAGCCGCTGTTGAGCCAAAGCCCACTCTGCTCGGTAGAGTGCAAGGTAAAGGCTTCTTCTCTGCTAAGCCTCGGCGCTATGTGAGGTAGTAACGTTATCTCCATGTCCGGCCATCTTTGTCTCCCCTAGGAATTAACCTGGTACTGTGTTTTGGTGTAGGTTGAATGAATTTCAGACTCCTCAGGAGTAGAAATCACGTTTTTAAATGTGTCAGCTTCCTGACAGGAAATCGAATCCACGTCCTCGCAGGTAAAACGAGTACGTCCTTATCACCTCGGCTAGGTAGCTCCTCATCAGTGACAGAGATTCCAGTAAATACATCTTAAAAGCCCATTTTGTATTCCTTCACAGTTTTCATCAATCTGGAATTCTGCTCTGGAGAGACTGCAGCCGGATTTCTGAAGTTTGGCTTCTCCAGTTAAAGGCAACAGGTATAGTAATAAAATAACCTTTGACCACCCACTGCACGCTTCTGTTTGTTAAGCAGTTTGTCACGAATTTAATGAACACATATATTTATAATGCACTTCTTACGGCATATGGAGGAACTGATGAAGTCAAACTCAATGATGTTCACAAAATATGACACCTGATTAACTAATAACGTTCATATACATCGTCATAGGCTCCAAAAAACAGGTTTACGCCATTCCATTGTTCATTTAAAATGATTTACCCTCACATCTAAAATAACTACCATTAACTAGAAGGTATGTATAAAAAGTATAGGTGTCGACGTAATCAATTAATCGAACCGATTAACCGATTCATCTAAAAATCCTATTAACCGATCAATGAGATTTAGCCAATTAATCGAACCGATTAAAATTGTGATGTGATGAAGGAATACACTTTATTTTTATTAATTAATACAACTTTCCCAATGAGGAGGATGCCACAATGACAAAGTATGTCAACGATAAAATAATTATGTCTTCCTGATCATTGGTGAAGCATCCGTGGCTCAGGCGGCAGCGCGCAGGCCCCTCACCGCTGGGTTCCGTGGTTCAAATCCCGGTCAATCCATGTGAGTTCATGCTGGATAAAGTGGAGGTGGGACAGGTTTTGCCCGGGTACTCCGGTTTTCCCTGCCATCTTTCATTCCAGTGACACTCTCCAATATATTTTCATTTCATCTGTCAGTCATTAATCATTGCACCAGAGGAGTGCGACAGGCTTCGGCAGCCGGCACAATTCCTATCCTCGCCACTAGATGGGGCTTCATTCATTCCATTCCTGACACGGTCGAATGACTGGAAACAGACTGTGGATTTTCATTTTCAAGTCATTCGTGAATTTGCTGGAGTGTGCCAGATCGAAATAACATTAATCACAAAGCTCAGAAATAAATTTGGAATATAACATGATGTACATCTTGTCAGATGCTATATACTGTAGATGGTTAAGGAGTATGGTTATTTGCTATTTCGTTTGCCCATATAACTTCGTTCCATAAGTAAACTTCCCTCCTCTATCCTTCCCCAACTGGATGCACGTATAATTGGATCTAATAGTATGTTCTGGTTTTATTGTTATTGTTGTTGTTGTTGTTGTTGTTGTTGTTTGAGTCATCAGTCCATAGCAGAGGTGCTCACGTTGGGCATTCCGTCCTGCGGGCGCCCAGCACTGTAAGTGGGCTAACTGGTAGACGATGAGCGCAGCGTATGCTATTAAATCACAGTGACGTTGCGGCTACGTCACAGGTCGTGAATGGTGGGCGAAGTTCTCCCAGTCACTCTCGATCACAGCGACGATACGGGAGTTTGAAATGGAGGGAGAAAATAATGAAAGAAAGAGGGCAGAAATCCTCGTCATTTTCAAATTACGTTGTAAGAAATAAGTTATTTATGTTCATTGCAGTTTATGTATTTTGACCGTGTGACTTTCCCCTTTATAGAGAACAATTGAAAGAGGAATGCAACTATCCAAGCTAAGGGCGCCAATCTTTAAGTTGATAACTTAAAAACAAAAATTTATAAGAAAGCTCGGACAGACTCTCATCCCAGAATTAGAAATTAGATTAGATTAGAGAATTAGAAATCAAGGCAGACTGATTAAAGTCAACCAAGAAAATAACATTTATTACATTGAATAAAAACGACGACGGTTTTACGAGAACTGAATTTAAAGTAGGAAATGAATTTAACAAAATATCGAATGACTCTACGTCGCGGACACTTGCAATATTTTTAACTCGCTTGCTCACCATGTGGTCTTGTTCTGATGCTCCTTGGAACGCCTTCGTCCTTGTAGCTGGAACACTACCGGTTGTCTTTGAAATATCTCCATCTGCCGCCAAGTACCATTCCTGCCTTGCCAAGTGCACCAACCACTAATTGGATGGCGGCTTCGAAACTACCACTCCCTGTTGTGCTCTACCCCATGTATTGAAGATGAGCCCTGAATCACTGTTCGAAAAATCCCCTTGGGTTATGCGGAGAGGATACTGAATTAACAATCCTTCCAACTTTACTGAAAATATGTACCGTAGTTTCATTTCTAGCTAGTTTAATGCTACCTATTGTTTCAGACTGGTACAAACCGATCTAATAGTAGAACTGTTCGTAATTTCTAATGAGAGTGACTATACACCCATCATTCGAAGTGAAGAATGAAGAAGTAATAAACTATCACACTAGTCCACTATGGTACATCAACTATAAGACAAGTCATCAGACCTAAAGCGAAATACGAGATCTATCCTGCCAAGAGCTCCAACATGCCCTTAAATAAATTTTACTGGCTATAATGACAGGTCGAAACACGTGGTCCAATCAGGTGACACGTCTCTCCCTACTCCTGATATCGAAGATGATGGGTCCCAACGATGCTATCAACTGTTCTTCCATTAGTCATTTCACTCAGTATCTATGGCCATGGGACGCCCCTTTCAAAATGTAGGCGGTAACCAGTTTGAATTACTCAGCTCGGAACACAGTAGCTGCCGTTACAACGCTTGGACGCGTGCCGGCTTTTCCCAGGAATTGATGTCTAAATTTGTCGCTTCTTCTTCATCGATGGTGTGGCAAGATAGAGGAAAATCTACTGCAAGTTAAATTTACACGAATATCGCAAGAATATAAGTTAATATAAGGATATTCAGTCCTCGTTTAAAAGTCGTAGTTACAAAGTAATGAAATGATAGTGAGCAAATGATCAAACATGAATTATAATAAAATTACGTACGAAGATAAATATCATGACGTAAAATATACCATCCCTGGATTAATTCGACGTAATAAAATTAATATAACTACACTGTGACGTCTGGAACGTTACCACCGGATACAATAAGGAGTTGGGCCTACCACTTCAAATATTTTTTATAATGCACGTAATGAATTACTTCTTCTTCTTAAAATTCTTCTTCTTCTTTGTCTGTTTACCCTCCAGGGTCGGTCTTTCCCTCGGACTCAGCGAGGGATCCCACCTCTACCGCCTCAAGTGCAGTGTCCTGGAGCTTCAGAGTCTGGGTCGGGCATACAACTGGGGAGGATGGCCAGTACCTCTCCCAGGCGGCCTCACCTGCTATGCTCAACAGGGGCCTTGTGGGGGGATGAGAAGTTTGGAAGGGATAGAGAAGGAAGAGGGAAGGAAGCGGCCGTGGCCTTAAGTTAGGTACCATAACGGCATTTGCCTGGAGGAGAAGTGGGAAACCACGGAAAACCACTTCCAGGATGGCTGAGGTGGGGATCGAACCCACATCTACTCAGATGACCTCCAGAGGCTGAGTGGACCCCGTTCCAGCCCTCGTACCACTTTTCAAAAATTTCGTGGCACAGCCGGGAATCGAACCCGGGCATCAGGGGGTGGCAGCTAATCACACTAACCACTACACCACAGCGGCGGACAATGAATTACAATTTCCACTATTAAATTTTACGTGGTGCTTTAGAAATATTTCTAATTTAATACGGAGCTAAGGTGGATAAGTTGTGGCTTGTGATTGTTTGGGTTTAAATTATCTGATTAACTAAAAATGAAATACCCTCTCGCAATTCAGAGGATACATATTACCATCGGGCGCCTGTTAAATTTTAAATACTACTTTCAGAAATTCAGTGTACAGAGAAAGTCACACAACACTACAACACTGCGCAAAATCAAGCAGTAAACTTCTCCAATTATGTAATTATAATACATTTGCTGAATGAAATGGCTTGCCTGCTGCCATTTCATGATGGATACAGTACTTTTGTATCCATCTCTTGGCACAGGCCAGAGTAAAGTGTAGCTTCCACCGAAGTCCCAGTCTCATCCATGACTGTGATAATATGGAAGCTGCTGGGGTGTGGGTGGTGCTGAGTAATGACATTCAGAGCACGACTAGTGCATCTGAGTTTTACGAAAGGTGTTGCTCATAGGGTCAGTCGTGCTGCAATAGCACTTTCTGACCCAGTGAGGAAAGAAATTGCAAACTACCTCACTCCTCGTCTTGCCTAGTACGCCTCATTTTGGTGCTGCCATTGGTTTTTGCGGTTTCCTTATTACCGCATAACCTTTGGTGGTGCTATTTGAGGATCCAACCAGCCTCTGGGCTGATGACCTAACAGACAATGAAATGGCATATGGCTTTTAGTGCCGGGAGTGTCCGAGGATAAGTTCAGCTCGCCAGATGCAGGTCTTTCGACTTGACGCCCGTAGGCGACCTGTATTTCGTGATGAGGATGAAATGATGATGGGCGACATATACACCCATCCCCCGTGCCAGCGAAATTCACCAATTCTGGTTAATAATTCCCGACCCTGCCGGGAATCGAACCCGGGACCCCTGTGACCAAAGACGAGCACGCTAACCATTTAGCCATGGAACCGGATATTTGCTTAATGAAACGTAAATACTGTCTTGTCCATCCAAGGATTTGTAAATCGCAGCTTGTACGCTTAAACCCTGTACCTTTGTAGATTGTAACAAAAATATATAACGTGTCAGTTTTCTTTCAATGATTAAGTATAAAGAATAAAACTGACTGTTTATATCGAGCACAGTATAAATCAGTCCGGAATGTCCTGAAAAGGTCAGGTCTTTTTTGCGATTATAACGCTCTATTTTAAATACTGCATCCCAATCAGCATTTCGCTGAGTAGCAAAGGAGATCATCGTAATCACAATTGAACATCAATGCTCCCCCCCTTCTCTGCAAAGTGTGTCCGCTCTCTCGCTTGACTGTGACGTATGATTGTTACGTAAGCTGTCCGCATTTACGTCACGTCAGCCCGGCCGTATTGGGCTAGCTTCCACGGGCGCCCAGCTGAGCACCTCTGCTCCATAGGCTGGTTTGAGCAGCCTCCATGCCAACCTTCTCATTTCTACGTAACTACTACATCCTATTCATATTCATACATTGGTCTATCCCTACCGTTCTTACCGCCCACACTTCCCTAAAAGGCAAAGTACGTTATATAACATTATTGGATAGGTGTTACTCAAATATCAGCGACATCCACAGGTCCCCTCCCTTGTCAGTACTTGCAGAAAGCGAGAATTATGGATCCACAAGTTTTCTAACCCATTCCTTCATAGGTAATGCATTACATGAAGTGTTGATTCTTCATCAGGCCAAAAAAAAATCGGAGAGTCTTTCACGCCCAAACATCCAATAAGTCTGCCTACAAACGCTCAAATGTAGCGGACACCTGCTGATGATGAGTAATTTATTTTAATTCGATACTGTGTGTAATTTCTTGCCTGTATTTCGAATTTAAAGTCAAAAAAGGCTCCCTTAAAAGCGTTCTCCAGTTTAACAACAAGTAATATTACCGTAAAATAAAATACAAAGCTGGCTAGCGTACATACCTGAAGTATATTGACAGCTTCTAAGGGGGTTATCCCAACGTATCCTGGGCGAAGGGACAGGAAGGGAAGGGGGATCTTGTGGCAGACAGGATAAAGACTTGCTTATGAGCAACAAACGTTTTTCTCACCTACAGGCACATACAGTAGACATATAAATATCACGTGAGCATGTAGAGACAAGGAATTAACACGCGCTTCAATTTGTTACCTCACAAAGGACAAGTTTGCTCCCCGCACTTTTGTAAAATATGTACAGTATGTCAAACAGTTGCGAAACCAAATTCGGCTGACAGTACCACGCCCAACGTTTGTTTACCCTAGACACTAATACTGTTAAAACAGAACTCATTCTAATAACATGCAGACCTTAAAAACGTATATTAAAGCAGAACATATTGTTCTGTTATGTTTGAACAATTCTGAAACAGGCATAGTCCATAATTTATATTTTCTGACGAATTGCTTTTTCGAATATTTCCAGTGAAAGTCAGGGGTGATGGGAAATTTTGATTGTGCATTTCTGATCCGAAAGTTCTTAAACTCGGCAATTAGTGGTTTAAAGTTCAGTAATTTGTTTGGCTGAATACAAAAATATCTGAAAGTGGTATGTGGTAGGATTAGTCGCAGTAGCCTAGACTGTCGCCGTGCAGTGGTGGGGCGCTTAAACTCGGATAATGACACCAGTCTTCTGCTCGTTCTGGTTACAATCATATTCTATGACCTTAAAGGAGATAAAAGGAGAATACTTCATGAGACTCTAGCTGATTTTGACCTAGTATTATAATGGCGTATGGCCTCCGGAAAGGTCTGGTGCAGGTCGACGCCCTTGGGCAAGAGCAGAAACACCCTATCACATCACATAAACCTTGGCCGTTGCACGTAGTACGGCACTGGCAAGAGGTTGAAGTGGCACGAATAAATAAATAAAACAGTGTTCCCTTATCCGTACCAGTTAGCCAGTGTCAGAATCCAAGCCGTCTCCGGTGAGGCTACGTTTCTGTGTCTACTGCATTTCCCTACAAGTGCTAAATTGACCCCGGAGTTCTGGTGTAGGCTAGTGCCCAACACCGAATACCTTGGCACGATGTCAGAGGTAGCACTGGCAGTGTGAACACTGGTGCCCACCCAGACACGACGTTTTCATCACTAATTTCTAGAGCACCCCCTCCCCAGTGCAGTGCTGTGTTCTCTTACTGTGACTGTGTCTTTTAGCTACATGAGATAGCGGATAGACGTAAATTTTGTCCCTTGTGAGGTAATATGCTTCAGCAAGCACGTATTTTGTAGTGCATTTTAATGCAATAAATGAATCTTGACATTATAAGGATTTTTTTTTTCTAGGGGCTTTACGTGGCACCGACACAGATAGGTCTTATGGCGACGATGGGATAGGAAAGGCCTAGGAGTTGGAAGGAAGCGGCCGTGGCCTTAATTAAGGTACAGCCCCAGCATTTGCCTGGTGTGAAAATGGGAAACCACGGAAAACCATCTTCAGGGCTGCCGATAGTGGGATTCGAACCTACTATCTCCCGGATGCAAGCTCACAGCCGCGCGCCTCTACGCGCACGGCCAACTCGCCCGGTTATAAGGAATAAAGTCCAGCTCTAGTTCTGAGAAAACTACAATAAACTGTGTAGTGACCTCTCATGACCATAGACATGTAAGCCTACTGCACTCCCCTACATGTGCTAAATTAACCGTGGAGTTCTGGAGTAGGCTAGTGCCGCGTCATCAATGCCTTGGCACGATGTCAGAGGTAGCACTGATGCCCACGGAGGCACGACGTTTTCATCACTAATTTCGAGATCCTCTCCCCCCTCCCCTCGTCCCTACACCAATGTGCTACACTCCTCTCAGTCCTTGGCCTTCCAAGTGACTGCTGCTCAGACCGAACGTTATTCTTAGCTTTCTACACTGGGACCACTGTCACTCACGAAAGCTGAGCCGACCATCAAACAGAACTCGCTAAAAATCACAGAAATTGTGATGAATCGATCCAGAAGTCTCCCGGTAAGAGCCGGGCTCACTACCTGTTCATCCTGGGGCCGTATCAAGATATTACAGAAAGGTGTATGTTCCACAATCAACGAATACAGCAGACCATGCCATTCGTTCGAAGCACAGAACCAGGAAACATCTTTTAAAAATCAGCACGTAGTATGTATTAAAATAATGTTATTGGTTTTTCGTCCCACACATTATTGTTTACAGTTTTCGAAGATGTCGGGGTACCTGAATTTTGCCCATCAGGAGTTCTTTTACGTGACAGTAAATTTATCTTATTTCATCACCTCCAAATACTACCGGACTGTCCGGCTCCATAGCTAAATGGTTAGCGTGCTGGCCTTTGGTCACAGGGGTCCCGGGTTCGATTCCCGGCAGGGTCGGGAATTTTAACCATCATTGGTTAATTTCACTGGCACTGGGGCTGGGTGTATGTGTCGTCCTCATCATCATTTCATCCTCATCACGACGCGCAGGTCACCTACGGGTGTCAAATCGAAAGACCTGCACCTGGCGAGCCGAACATGTCCTCGGACACTCCCGGCACTAAAAGCCGTACGCCATTTCATTTACTACCGGACTGAGCCAGGATCGAATCTGCCAACCTGGACTTACAAAGCCAGCACTCTACCACCTGAGCCATTCCACCCGGCCGACGTAGTACGTGCACGCTTTTTACAGTGATAGAAAATGGAACTTAGGAAATGGGTTAAGTCCAAGGTGTTATTTCTTCTGCTCTTGATTATGCAAATAAATAAACAAATACAAATAGAAATAATATACAAAGACCATTCCCATAAAAAACATGATAGCACGTTGCTATCAAGTTCCGCATCTTAGAGGAGTGCTATTTGCTAGTCTATAATTTTTTGCAGTGATATTCAAATGAAACTGTTGTGCCGAGGTAATTTCCATGTATGCACCGCATAAACTCAAATGACTTCAAACGTATTTCCTGTAGGTAGGTATGTTCTATTGTAACTTGGGAGGAATTACACCTCCCTTTCTAATCTTGCAACCGAGCAAGTTACTGCGCTATTTGGGTCACATAGCTATCAGCTGTCCTTTGGTAGATAGTGGGTTCGAACCCCACTATCGGCAGCCCTGAAGATGGTTTTCCGTGCTATCCCACTCTCAGTCCTTTCCTATCCCATCCTCCCCGTAAGACCTATCTGTGACAGTGTGACGTGTATTGTAAAAGGAAAATAAATCTAATCTTATAATCTATTTAGGTAATCTATGTTTCTTGTAAATGACTGATGCAATCTCTTCCATATCTTCTCTCCGTTGGTTACAGAATGAATTAGCTTCGTGGTATGTACGTGGATAGCTGTAAGGTTGTATTAGAGTGAAAATAGGTCGGCGCCTTGAGTTTTGCTTGGTTTCCCATTTCCACACGAAGTTAATTTACTTTAATTTAAGCCATGACCGCTACCTTTCCTATCCAAACTCTTTCGTATTCCATCGTCACCACCGAAAACCTGCAAGAGTTAGTGCGACTTAAAACATATAGCGGATAATTCGTCTTCACTGCTCCTGTTTTATCCCAACACACACAGTCCTGAGGTACAATGTTTGACATCTTGGATAAGGAACGACATCTGAAAATCAGCAAAGTACTGAGAGGTAACAATTGGATTTAAGACATAGGCCTACGGCATTTGAGCAGTCCTATGAAACTCACGGGAGAATTTCTGGACTTAACTCATCCCATATGATATTGGCTTTAGTATTTGCCTGCTATAGGCGTCAAAATCCATTTTTAAATACTGATTTTAGCTCCTTAGTCCAGTTCCTTGGCCGGATGGTCAGCGTACTGGTCTTCGATTCAGGGAGTCCCGGGTTCGATTGTCGGCCGGGACGGGGATTTTAACTGTGTATGGTTAATTCTTCTGACTGGGCGTTGTTATCAGTCTCAATACACATCTCTTCATCTGGACACAACACACCACACTATCAACCATCACGGAAACACGCAATAGTGACCACGTCTATCCATATCGGATTTGCATCACGACGGGTATCCGGCCGTAAAAATGGGCCAAATTCGCACGATTGCCGAGCCCAAAAGAATTGGGAGAAAAATCATGAAGACGATGGTATTTAGCCCCTTCCGAATTTTGAGTCATCAATTGAGGACCAAACTGGTTTTCTTGTCCCTTAGTCACAGGTAGTAATTGCGGAGTTCTTTTGTGTTGATGAGTTTAACAAGTTTTATTTTGTACAGCCGGATAGCTCTCAATTTTATTAGACAAACGAAAGTTGTAGAGCCTCTTCTGTCATTGTTCAGGTCTCTGTCACTGTTTAGCATGCCTGCAATCAATACATTGACGTCATCTTGAGAAAGAACGTCCGATTCCACCTTGTTAAATCTAATGAGGTCTGGGCGTGTTTGTGGAGGCTGTGAACGATCAAAAACAGCCGTTTTCAACTTGTCCCGCACATGCTCGGTTAATTAGCTGGCCAATTCGTATGGTTAATACTCACCTCTCCCACGAGGTTCCTCACTTATGCAGCGCGATGAGGGCGAGCACCGTCGTCAACGAAATTGAATTCAGTAGCATATTAATTCCTAAGAGGTTGTAGAAGTGTCTCGTCGATATTCCGCTGGGCAGTTAACGTTCCTCAAATCGGTATCAAAGATTTACGAAATCCATGCATAATCCCAGCCCAAAACATCACACCCCCACCTCCATTTGCATGCACCCCTTGAACATGCTGGTACTTTACACCGCACCCTTCGCGTCTTCCCACCTTTGCTGTCATTCATTTGGACTAAGTGATATCCGCATTTCATCTAAAAGCATCATATTACGCCATTCATCCAACCACCCAACCGTCTCGTCTCAACACCATGATGATTCTCTAGTGGAACAAGTGGAATTGGTCGAAATTACCTTAATTGGGCTCTATGTAGCTAATTACATACAAATGAACGGATCCCGGATGCCCGTATCTCATTAAGTGTTGAGCTGTCGAAGTTGGTCTCCCCTGCACTGCTACGTGGATATACCGATCTAGATGTGGGATTGTCACCATCGGTCCACCCTGAATCAATTACTCGGTGAAAGTGTGAAATATAACGTAATGTAATGCAAACACTAGCTGAAACTCGTGCTGCGCTGTCCTCGCCTGAAATGACATAATTATCCCCAGGCTCAACAAAGACCGTAGACAGTGACATCTGTTGTATTGTAAATAAGCAGTGGAATTGCTTGTTGTTTAAAAGGACCTAACATCTAGTTCATCGGCCCTGCAATTGAATTACTTGTGAGTATACAGTGCACTCTATCACTTGAAACAGGATTATACACGCCCTACAATATAATTATCCTAATCCTACAATATTCTAAAAGTTTTTGAGAGTAACACTCTGCCTTAAATAACGCCCCTTCCTTTATTTCAATCAGTTCAAATTTCATATTTCAAATGTTCCTTCAAATTTTTATATTTTTTATTCTTTATTTGCTAGTTGCTTTATGTCACACCGACACAGATAGGTCTTTTGGCGACGATGGGACAGGAAGGGGCTAGGAGTGGAAAGGAAGCGGTCGTGGCCTTAATTAAGGTACAGCCCCAGCATTTGCTTGGTGTGAAAATGGGAAAACACGGAAAACCATTTTCAGGGCTGCCGACAGTGGGGTTCGAACCTACTATCTCCCGAATACTGGATACTGGCCGCACTTACAAATTATTTAAATTTCAGCGCGTAAACCCTTCTTTTTAAAAACAAAAGTCACATAAAGAATTCCTTTAAATGCCATGTAAATTAAAACAAGCAAATAGGTGTTATTATAATTATTGTGTTTATATGGACGCGTAATGCCACACAACTCTGTTTAAATCTGACGCTATTTGTTGTTATTTAAGGCAAAGTGTTATTCAAGGGTTCTATACACCTAAATAAAAGTTTGGTATATTGTGGGATGAGGCAAATTATCGAACGTAAGCTAACATCGGAGAGGCGTAAATGGTTTTTACTTGGGTGTCACAGATGATCAGCCATACGAGTCAATAGTCAACAAGACGTGACCCGCTGCGCATAGTAATATTATGAGCTAGGTGAAACAACAGTGTACCGGGCGAGTTGGCTGTGCGCGTAGAGGCGCGCGGCTGTTAGCTTGTATCCGGGAGATAGTAGGTTCGAATCCCACTATCGGCAGCCCTGAAGATGGTTTTCCGTGGTTTCCCATTTTCACACCAGGCAAGTGCTGGGGCTGTACCTTAATTAAGGCCACGGCCGCTTCCTTCCAACTCCTAGGCCTTTCCTATCCAATCGTCGCCATAAGACCTATCTGTGTCGGTGCGACGTAAAGCCCCTAGCAAAAAAAAAAAAAAAAAACAAGAGTGTGACAGAGATAAACGACGAAATAATTACTTGAGAGTGCTGTCACCACTTAAGAGATCCGCACTGTTTCAATTCACTCGTGCTCCATCCTGCACGATAGGCAGCAAACCACATTCTAATTATGTCATCGATTAAAAGCAAGCTGTCCCGTCTGTGGCCAAAAACAAGGACCAGATCTACTCCCAACCTCTAATTTGTCCCAGCGGACCGGTGAAATGCAGCATCCTTCCAATCGGTTGAAGTACACCAGTGGGGAATACATTTAGGCCTTGCATCGTATTATACTACGAGAAAGAACGCTTCCCGAGTCGGCTGAATGAATAATTCTCCCATTCGGAATAAAGAGGAGGATGCTGTACACATAAAAACCGTCTAGCGCTTAGACTTGCATAAAAGTACATACTTTATGAAAAGAACAGCTTCCACTAGGTCCCATCGGGAGAAAACTGAACGAGAACTCAAATAACATTTATAGTGAAATGGTTCAAGTAGGGACAAGAAATTCAGTTCATGACTGTCATTACAGGTTTATCTCTGCATTGTAGATTAATATTTTTAGTGCATATAATCCACAACTTAGTGATATACTACTATCGTATATTCACTATTCTGTTCAGCAATTAAATGAAAATGAAAACCTACAACCTGTTTTCCGGTCATTGACTGGGTCAGGGATGTAATGAATGAATCATATAAAGACAAGGGGGTCGCCACTCCCAAAGTGATTTATTAATGAGTGATAGATGCTATGAAATGAGAATGGTGAGTGTTGCTGGAATGAAAGTTGACGGGGAAAACCGGAGTACCCGGAGAAAAGCCTGTTCCGCCCCCGCTCTGTCCAGCACAAACCTCACATGGAGGGACCGGGATTAGAACCACAGCATCCAGTCGTGAGAAGCCGACGCATTGCCGTCTGACCCACGGAGGCTCTTCATCAATTATAATTCAATTGATTTTTATGGGAAAATGTGCGTTTTGAAATTTATATCAGTTGCACGTGCAAGCATGTACTTCCTTACTCCATACAAGGTTTCTTACACTCTGGTAGAATGCATCGCCCTAATGCACCCTCTTGCTCACACTCTGTGCAAATAAAATAAGCCTTAAGAATATCAGAAAGGTCGATATAATCACATGGCTATCCTCCCCATACCTCATCACATCATGCTGTTAAACGAGATGTCGATGTCCCGGTTATTTCATGATCACTGTAGTCGCTAACTTCTCATGACTCGGTGTAGTGGAACTACAGGCCTGCAATGCAGTCAAGCCCGAGGCTTAAGGGGCCCGTAGACTGCCCCGGAAATGTAAATAGTTTAATAAGAAACTTGACACAAATGTTCCTCGGCACGGGAAAGGTAAAAGGAAAGTAAACTCGTGTCCTCATCCTGAGGTGGCGCAGCTCTTTTCAGCCACGCCCCCGTTGGAGGTGAGCTGCATGTACCATTTCAACCACACACCAGCCCTCCTTCCATTCTTAAATTTCTAGCAGTACCGGGAATCGAGCCCGGGCTCCCCAGGACAGCAGCTAATAACACTAACCGTTACGATACGGAGGCGGGCGCACAAAAGGTAACATCGTGATGTGCATTTAGAATGGGCTGAACAAGTTTGTTTCTGCGGTACGTATGCAGGGTTATTGACGGATTGTTGCAAATTATTGTTGGTATTGTGTTGAGTGTCCAACAGCTGTTTCTCGTAATACGAGCGATACGCTCTCTCACAAATGTCAGCGCCAAGTTATTATTAAATAAACAGTGCAAATTCGAAGCAAAATATAAAATTTTAGACCTAATTCTTCCTGTTGCTGTTTCTTCCACAAAACGATCATTTTCGGAGCTGAATCTTATAAAGAACTACCTACAAACTGTTTTGACCCAAGACAGATTCTGTAACCTTCGCCTCCTCGGCATCGAGTGTGTCATCCATGGACATCACAGTAATCTTCAATGCCTCTGCAACCCAGAGTGTGCGCTGCATGGTCCAGTTTCTTTAGAACCAAATATGAAACAATGTCCGTCTCTATGGCTAAATGGTTAGCGTGCTGGCTTTTCGTCACAGAAGTCCCGGGTTCGATTTCCGGCTGGGTCGGGAGTTGTAACCATAAATGGTTAACTTCGCTGAAACGGGGGTTGGCTGTATGTGTCGTCTTCATCATAATTTCAACCTCATCAAGACACGCAGGTCGCCTACGGGGGTCAAATCAGAAGACCTGCATCTGGCGAGCCAAACTTGTCCTCGAGCATCCCCGAATACAGTTGAGTTTCAAAAGTTTAAAGGTAATACATAGAGACATATTTATTTACGACGTATTTCAATCTCTACACAATTTTTAAGTTCGAAATAAAATCTTTTAATAAATTAATTAGCTTTGTGTTATTATAGTAAGTCCTTTGTATAAGCTATAATAAATGTATATAGATTGCATTAAAGTATCTGCTGTAGTTAAATTTATGTCTGTTATTGATAGGTTTTATACAATTTCTTTGAGAGGCCACAATTTTGTTTCCTGCAGTGGGGCCCATACCATATTCGTTACGTCTTTGATTCAGTGATTTTATGAGACAGAACAGTAAGGGAGCCGGGAGGTTCAAATGACTGCAATTCATGTCACATGCCACAAAACGAATAATAATAATAATAATAATAATAATAATAATAATAATAATAATAATAATGTACGCCTCAGTAGTGTAGTGGTTAGCGTGATTAGCTGCCAACCCCGGAGGCCCGGGTTCGATTCCCGGCTCTGCCACGAAATATGAAAAGTGGTACGAGAGCTGGAACGGGGTCCACTCTGCCTCGGGTGGTCAAATGAGTAGAGGATGGTTCATTTCCCACAGCAGCTATCCTCGAAGAGGTTTTCCGTGGTTTCCCACATCTCCTCCATGCAAGTATTGGGATGGTACCTAACTTAAGGCCACGGCCGCTTCCTTCCCCCTTCCTCGTCTATCCCTTCCAATCTTTCCATCCCCCAACAAGGCTCCTGTTCAGAATAGCAGGTGGAGCAACTCGGGCGAGGTATTGGTCATTCTCCTCAGTTGTATCCCCCGACCCAACGTCTCACGCTCCAGGACACTGCCCTTCAGGCACTAGAGGTGGGATCCCCCGCTGAGTCCGAGACAAAAACCAACCCTGGAGGGTAATCTGATTAAGAAAGAAAGAAAAAATGAATAATAGTAACAATAACAATAAATGTCATTTGATTTATGTTCCATTATCTGCCCTTACGATTCACGCAAACCCCGAAGTGCCTAAATTTTGATCTGCAGGTGTTCTTTACGAGCCAGTAAATCAACGAACACAGGACTGGAAAGTATCGCGATTGAGCTGTCTAAAGCATTTGATAGGGTGCATCATGGGAGACTACTGCCAAAAATGAGTGCAATATGGACTAGACAAAAGAGTGACTGGGTGCGTTGCTATATTTCTAGAAAACAGATCTCAGAGAATTAGAGTAGGCGGAGCTTTATCTGACCCTATAATAATTAAGAGGGGAATTCCTCAAGGCAGTATTATTGGACCTTTATGTTTTCTTATATATAAATGATTTGAGTAAAGTGGAGTCAGAGGTAAGGCTTTTTGCGGATGATGTTATTCTCTATAGAGTAATAAATAGGTTACAAGATTGTGAGCAACTGCAAAATGACCTCAATAATGTTGTGAGATTGACAGTAGGCAATGGTATGATGATAAACGGGGTTAAAAGTCAGGTTGTGAGTTTCACAAATAGAAAAAGTCCTCTGAGTTTTTATTACTGCGTTGATGGGGTGAAAGTTCCTTTTGGGGATCATGGTAAGCATCTGGGCGTTAATTTTAGGAAAGATCTTCATTGGGGTAATCATATAAATGGGATTGTAAATAAAGGATACAGATCTATGCACATGGTTATGAGGGTGTTTAGGGGTTTTACCAAGGATGTAAAGGAGAGGGCTTATAAGTCCCTGGCAAGACCCCAACTAGAGTATGGTTCCAGCGTATGGGACCCTCACCAGGATTACTTCATTCAAGAACTGAAAAAATACAAAGAAAAACAGCTCGATATGGCTCTGGTTGATTTCCGACAAAAGAGTAGCGTTACAAAAATGTTGCAAGGTTTGGGCTGGGAAGAACTGGGAGAAAGGAGACGAGCTGCCCGACTGAGTGGTATGTTCCGAGCTGTCAGTGGAGAAATGGCGTGGAATGACATTAGTAGACGAATAAGTTTGAGTGGCGTGTTTAAAAGTAGGAAATATCACAAAATGAAGATAAATTTGGAATACAAGAGGACAAATTGGGGCAAATATTCATTTATAGGAAGGGGAATTAGGGATTGGAATAACTTACTAAGGGAGATGTTTAATAAATTTCCAATGTCATTGAAATCATTTAAGAAAAGGCTTGGAAAACAACAGGAAGGGAATCTGCCACCTGGGCGACTGCCCTAAATGCAGATCAGTATTGATTGATTGATCAGTATCGATTGATTGACTGTCGTTTTCCGGCTGCTTCAAATACTACCAGAGAGCCAGGTTCAAGCCCGGTAACTTTGGCTTAGAAGGTCAGTGCTGTACCGTCTGAGCTACTCAGCCCGGCATTTTGATCAAATCTTATTATTATTATTATTATTATTATTATTATTATTATTATTATTATTATTATTATTATTATTATTATTATCAATGTTATTAGAATAAAACTAACAAACGTTTACAGAGGTAGGACAGAAGAAGCACATCAAATTTCTTTTCTTACCGCCATGTTGCATCAGTAGTCTCAATTATGAGTGACCATTAACAGGTGAGAAGCATGCTGTTCAATTCTTTAACCTTTATATACACATTATTTGTGGTATTATGCAAGAATATCTCAACGAACTTACTGAGGTAAGTGTCTGAAATTCCATTAACGTTGTTCAATACTTTTATTCAGTGTGATTGTTAAAGAATTAATGAAAATACGATTGATAATAACGGTTCGTTGCATCTGGAGAGGCCTGGTACAGACTTTTCGATTTGACACCAATAAGAGACCTGCGCATCTGTGAGGATGGGGCTGCAGCTGCAAATAATTATAATTCTCAAAACAACACACAAACCCGGCCTATGGGCTATCGGAATTAATCAATTAAGGTTACAATCTACGACACGCCGGGAGCAGAAACTTTGACCCCTTGGACCAAAGGGTACCACGCTAACCACTTAGCCATGGAGCTGCACCTCCGAGCTATAGGTCATGGCGTATGGTGTCTTTAACTCTTGTCAATCGTGTTTTATACCAGTCATGGAGAATTGACTGATGGCTAGAGGAAGACGTACGGTTATTATTTTTCGTAGTTTAATGTGCTGTAATAAACATACAGTCCACCTCTGTGGTGTAGTGGTTAGTGTGATTAGCTGCCACCCACGTAGGCCCGGGTTCGATTCCCGGCTCTGCCACGAAATTTGAAAAGTGGTACGAGGGCTGGAACGGGGTCCACTCAGCCTCGGGAGGTCAACTGAGTAGAGGTGGGTTCGATTCCCACCTCAGCCATCCTGGAACTGGTTTTCCGTGGTTTCCCACTTCTTCTCCAGGCAAATGCCGGGATGGTACCTGTACCAAGAGGAACTCTCCTTCGTCATGTACTTTTAAATTTACAATTCATACAGGTCGATCTGCATATATTATATCTTTGTAACATGTGTGTTTTTTTTTCCTATCTTAATAAAGTACAAATGTTGTCCCGTTCCCTTATGGCCCCAGGGAAATGCGAAATTATTTCCGCCCTGGTGGCACCCTCCAAATTGTGTTGGCAAGCCTTCCTCCGACCTGCGCACTTGTCGTGTTCTCTCTCCACCTTGCCCCTCCTCGCCTCTGCCGAGGGATGGCACGGTGCTCGCTGTAAACTTCGTTCAGTTCGCTTGGAGCGAGCAAGCAGCTTGGTCATCTAGCCGCGAGCGTGGAGGTAGGAAAGCTTACCAACCAACGTTAGGCTTAGGGAGGGAGTTGCCTTACATTGAGAATGTAACGTGTTTGTTCTCTTGTTAATAGAGGCTAAGAGCCTCAGTAAATAGTAAGAGGGTTTGCTTCTGTAAAAGTTAATGTGTTAACGGGCTTTCTTTTAATTTAATATGTTGTCACTAAAAGGAGTTTGTTAAGAATTGAGAATTGAGAGTTGTAATATTTGAATTGTTGGAGGGCAGGTCCCCCAATGAATACGGACTTTATTTGTGCGCACTTATTATTGTAATAAATGTTCAGCATTACAACGACTCGGTTTTCGCTCACTGCGTTATGGCTCCCCTTGCTCGTCACTGGTATTCAGCCTTCGGTCTTGAAGCCCGCATCTTCCTTATTTCCATATCGCTGCCAATTTTACTTGGTGCAGTACCTAACTTAAGCCCACGGCCGCTTCCTTCCCTCTTCCTTGTCTATCCTTTCCAATCTTCCCATTCCCACCAAGGCCCCTGTTCAGCATAGCCGGTGAGCCCGCCTGGGAGAGGTACTGGTCATCCTCCCCACTTGTATCCCCCGACCCAGAGTCTGAAGCTCGAGGACACTGGCTTTGAGGCGGTAGATGTGGGATCCCTCGCTGAGTGCGAGGGAAAAACCAACCCTGGAGGGTAAACAGATTAAGTAGGTAAGTAATAAACATATTCCTTTTACTCCCCTTCTGCCAATTTTTTCACACCCTGGTGGGACCGCTGTTGCTAACTATGTCACACATGTGGATTTGACCGCATATCCTTCCCGCGCCAACCCTATGTACAGGGATGTATTCAGTATTACGTGGTTCTGTGTTGTTTGGTAGCGTGGTGTATTTTGCATGTATGAAGAGTAGAGTATTGGAATAAACACAAATACCCAGTCCCCGAGTCGTCTGAACCGAAGGCCTCGACGCTGACCATTCAGCCAAAGTATCGAACTCTGTAAAAATAAATTATAATGCTCGTGACATATGTACACCCTAGGCTATTATGTCTGAAGGCTCATTGTCGTTATAGATTCACTCTCCATGCTAAATGTATGCCGGACCGAGCGAGTGGCTGCCTTGTTTCATCACACAGCTGTATGTTTGCATTCGAGAGATTGTGGGTTCGAACCCCATTGTCGGCAGCCCTGAAGATGGTTTTCCGTAGTTTCCCATTTTCACACCAGGCAAATGCTGGGGTTGTACCTTAATTAAGCCCATAATGGCATCCTTTCCGCTCCCAGCCCTTCCCTATCTCATCGTCGCCATAAGTCCTATTTGTGACGGTGCGACGTAGAGCAAGTTGTAATATATGCTACTACAATCAATAAGTATACTCATGTAATACAGTTAATAACAGTGTACGCAAGACAGTGTACACCTATCGGGACGTTCGTTGATTGGCTTTAGCAGTTCAAGGATCACATAGGCCTTTGACCTGCCAATTGGCGTCTTTTTCTCGTACCATTGTACCATTTTTCCAATAGAGTTAGTGATCTATTGTCTCTTAAGTTGAGTGACATTCAGGGGAAGGAGGCTAGTGCTCTTGCTGAACACCTTTCTAAAATGTCTAGTAAAGTGAATCAATTGTTAACTGGGGCAGCGGCTCCCAAAACCGACCAGCCCACTGTGGTAAACGTCGCTAGCGAGGAAGAGTCTGCCAAGGGGGAAGAAAGTAGGAAATCCGTAGGACATCTGCCCCATTAGAAACCGAGTCAGGTGGGCGTACATCCATCCCTCAATTTGTGTTGAATAATGCACCCTCTGAAACAGCTTCTCCACCTCCTAGGCCGTTACCTACTATGTCACCCGGGTTCAGTAGTTTGCCTCATCCATTAGCAATGTTGCTTACGGGTATTTCCAAGTTTTCCGTTAACTCTACCAGTGATGTCATTTCATTTTTAAGATTTTTAGTCGAGTTCCAGGATCACGCCCTTGCCTTTTCTCTTTCCCCATGTCAAATTCTTCAGATTATTTATCCCTATGCCATCGGTGTCCTTTCAGACAAAATAGTAAGAGCCATATCTGATCAATCCTCTATAGAAGACTTCAATGCACACCTTCTGGCAAACTTCATTCCGGCTAGGGCAAGGTCCTATCTAATACAGAATTATTATTACATAGTACAGCGTCTGGATGAAAATCTTGCCGACTTCATCCAAGACATTAAGTTCTATACTAGGGTATTTGCTCTTCATTTCCCAGAAGATCAAATTGTTCACGCCATTGTGGAAGGAATTTTACCATCCTACAGGTCACACTTGTGTTTTGCGTCGCGTCCGCAAACTTTTGCCGAATTAGAAGCTATGGCTCTCTGAGCCGAGGGAGTTAGATATGCTGACACACTACGTGTGGCGAGGGAGCCCCCTCGTTCTTTAAGTAATCTTCGGCCTCCACCTCGCCGAACCATCGCAACCCGCAAATGTTATGCTTGTGGGTCTGCAGACCATCTCCGGAACAAGTGCCCTTTGATCAAATCCAACGGGACAAAGAATGGAGCGGGGTCATCTCGAGGCTGTTCTAAATGCGGTGCTTTTCCCCATATTGCTAAGAATTGTCCTAATACTAATAGCACTCCCTCCTGCACAACTTCTGGTGCAACTTCCACAAATAATCAAAAGTGACCAGCGGCATCGGCTGAGTCGGCGTTCCCACCTTCTTCAGGCTCAGCCCCTGTTAAATCCGACGAAATCTCAGGGAAAAGTCAGTCTTCTAATTTATCATTTGAAGGTCCCAAAGAATGTCTTAGGATTGCGGCGGATTCCCCCGCTCCTGTACCATTTCTCAAAATTTAATTGAATAATGGAGCTGCTACTGCTCTATTAGATTCTGGGAGTGTGTGTTCCATTATTTCGGCTGAATGATATTCCAAATTAAGGTCTATTTGTAAATTTTCTGATTATTGTTCGCCTTCGGTTCAATGCGTTTCGGCTAACTCATCTCCATTAGAAATTTTAGGGTTTCTGTATGCCAAAATTAGAATTGCTAAATTTACTTGGAAAGTTAAACTGTTTGTGGCTAAGCACTTGTCTTGCCCCATTATATTGGGAGCGGATTTCATGTCTCACACCGGTCTAGTGCTCGACATTGAGAGCAAGACATGCACATTCAAATTTGCTTGTAATTATACAATCCCTTTGTTGAAATGTAATTCTGTATCATGTTCATCTGTTTCGCCTACCCAGGATGAGATGTTGTTAGACCTTAGACATCTACCTGAGGAGCAGGCTGAGAATATTCGTAAGTTGTGTCAGTCGTTTCCAGATGTTTTCTCTGATACTCTTGGTGTTATTGACCTTATCGAATACAAGATCGAGGTTACGGATTCGATTCCAGTCCGATTTCCACCTTATAGGTTATCTCCACCTAAAATGAAGGCTCTGACGGAGATCATAGATCAAATGTTAAAAGATGGTATAATTCGACCCTCTAAGTCGGCGTATTCATCGCCTATTTTTCTAGTTCCGAAACCCCAAGGTGGCTTCAGGCCTGTGTTTGACTATAGAGCTTTAAATCGGAAGGTGGTGTTACAATCTGTGCCCCTTCCCGACCTTCACTCTCGTTTTGCATGGTTTCCACAAGCTAAGTTCTTCACCATCTTGGACCTCAATCAGGCGTATAACCAGATCCCTCTGGCTGAAGAATCTAAACATCTTACAGGTTTTTCCACGGAGTGGAACGTGTATGAGTACAACGGCGTGCCTTTCGTGTTCCCCACGGGAGCAACTGTCCTTACGCGATTGATAGATAGGGTCTTCTCCGACATCAAATTTGAGTACTTATACCATTATCTTGATGATGTCGTCGTGTTTCCTGAGACCTTTGAAGAACATCTTGATCATCTGAAAGAGGTCCTTAATCGCCTTCGTAAGGCAGGGTTAACCGTGAAGTTATCTAAGGTTGCTTTCGCTAAGCCTTCTAATGTCATTTCTTGGGCATATTGTATTGCCCGATGGTGTCGCAGTGGATCATTCTAGAACACAGGCTATCCGTGATTTTAAACCTCCCAAGGATGTCAAATGTATTGCCAGATTCATTGGCATGGTGAATGTCTTCAGGAAATTTATTCCTAACTTCGCCTACAGAGCGGCGCCCTTGAACCTACTTCGTAGGAAAGGCGTCAAATATCAGTGGGGGCCTTCTCAACAAGCCGCTTTCCAAGACCTCAAACGTGCTCTTTGTAATGCCCCTGTTCTTGCCATGCCTGATTTCTCGAAGAAATTCATCGTCCAAACCGACGCGTCGTCGTCGGCGGTGGCTGCAGTCCTTCTTCAAAAGAATGAACTTGGGAGGCGACCCGTTGCCTTTGCATCTAGGACTTTATCGGCTCAAAAATCCCAGTATGCCATCTATGAACTTGAAGGTTTGGCAGTCTTATTTGCGCTAGAAAAGTTCTGCCTCTATCTGGAACATGTCAAGTTCGACTTGGAGACAGGTAACCAAGCCTTAAGCTGGGTCTTAGCTAGGCCGCGTCGTACTGGTCGTATAGCCAGCTGGGCCATCAGAATTTCTGCCTTCCAGTTTGATGTTAAGCATATAAGGAGGTCTGAAAATGTTGTGGCGGACGGACTAAGCCGTATGTTTTCCAATGATGTAGAGTCCCTTGAACAGGAAGACAGGTCTTCACTTCCCGAGTCCATATCCCATGGTGTAACTGCCATCCTAACGGATGCTCCCATGTTGTTTAGGGATCTTGAAAAATATCAACGTGAAGATCCAGTGCTGGCTCCTATTATGGAAACCCTTTCTTCTGGGAAACATGTCGTCCCTTATGTATTGAGGAATGGTGTTTTATGTTGCCCGTCGAGGCATGATCAGAAGATGAAAGTTGGGGTTCCAGCTGTTCTTGTACCTATGATCTTCAAGTATTACCATGGGACCCCATTAGGGGGGCATTTAGGCATCTTCAAAACTCGAGAAAAGATCCGAGAAATGTTCATTTGGAAAGCGTCGCGCCCCATGGAACGTCTTTATATCGACTACGTAGGACCGTTCCCCCAATCAAAGGGGAACGCCAACAAATTTATTCTTGTGTGTGTAGATGGTTTCACAAGATTTTCCTGGTTAATTCCGACTAAGCTGGCTACCGCTCAGTCCACTATTTCTTGTTTAAATTTCATTTTTACTTCTTTTGGTCCGTGTCAATACATAGTTTCTGATAATGCCAAAGCTTTTACCTCCAATCTCTTCCGTAAATTCTGTTTTGATTTATCCATCTCACATGTAACTACCTGAGCGTTCTATCCTCAACCATCTCTGGCTGAACGGGTCAATCATAATCTGAGATCGGCTCTTATTGCCTACCATCATGACGATCTCTCCAGGTGGGACACATCCCTGCATTGGTTAGCCTTCGCTTTGAATTCGGCGGTTCATGAATCTCATAAGTTTACTCCAGTATCCTTGATGTTTACGTTTGTACCCAACACGCCGCTCTCTAACCTGTGGTCTCTTAGTGATATTCTACCTGAGATAATATATCCAGATAATATTAGAAATCTTTGGAAGAAGGCTAAGGCCAATCCTAAAGTTTCTCATGAAAAGGTTAGGGAAAGATATGATCGTGGACGGAGGTCCACCAATTTAAATGTAGATCTAGTTATGGTCAAAAACTTTGTTCCCGCGTGCAAGCTTGCCCCCAGATTTCATGGGCCGTGCACGGTTTTGGATTTCCTAACTGCAGTAACATTATTAGTAAGCAATCCAGCCACCGAGAGGATCTTTAGGTTTCATATTTCACAGATTAAGCCCGTGTAAAATCCTTGTTAACTTTGTCATTAACATTTTGCTGGAACTCTGAAGGTTATATTCTTCTCTAAATCTTAGGCCTTCTGCACCTTGTTCTAATTTCTGCTCTATATCCGCATGTAAGACCTTACCCGCTGGTTATCCTGCTGTCCTTTCCTGTGCGGCCATTACCAAGCTCCCGTCTCCTGTTAAACCATACCAGTGGCTTTAAAAAGAAAGGTCCACGCCGCTGGCCCCTCAGCCTCACCAACAAGATTGTACCCTAAAGCACAAGTTACCAACAACAATACTGCCGCCGAGATTTTATTGTTTCAGTGCCACGCAGCCGTTCGTCGCCTTACCGCCACCGTGGTGGGGTATGGGCCCACTACACTCCCGTGATGTCCTTCTGTGTACGGCGCACCGGAGTCCATCTCCCGGCAAAGGCTGATGTGCGGCGCAATTAATAATAATAATAATAATAATAATAATAATAATAATAATAATAATAATAATAATAATAATAATAATAATAATAATAATTTAATACACCTTGTAACTGTTTCCGATGTCTTTGAATTTTAAACTCTTCCTTTACTTCAATACTCCACTCTCACATTGTGCTTCCTTCAGTGTTGCGGGCAGCATCATATCACGTCATGGTATATAATATCACTAGCAATTATCTGCGGCTTCGCTCGCGTGGACTTCGTAATTTGATCAAAGTAATCGTTCCTCGGCATTGTACTAAGACATTATCTGAAAATTCCTAAAGTTCCAAAAATTGAGTATAATTTACCCCAGAAATTCTTTGTAAACCATGTTTGTGGTATTACCTTTTGGGGCTAAACTGACCATGCGATAATGAACTGTACATGTGAGAAAGAGTCTTCTTTCATGTCCAAAAAATAAATACATGTTTTTCATTTTTAAAGGAGATTATAAGTACCTATTCCCACACCTGAAACATCTTCAGTTTTTGAGATATACATAAGTATCCCCATGAAAAGAATTCAACCCCTTGATCAATCCTTCCCCCAACCTCACCCCCATCTAAGTGTATTTTCCGGAAACGCAAATACATGTTTCTTTATTTTCGAAGGAGATTCCAAACACCAATTTTCACGTCAGTAACATCCACAGTTTTTGAGATACAAGTATCCTCATGAAAATAATTCAACTCCTTTTTCACTCCACCCCAGCCCGTTAAGTTGGTTTCCCTCCACAAAAAAAATCGTGTTTCCTTATTTTTAAAGGAGATTCCAATACCAATTTTCACGTTTGAACATGTTAAATTTTTAAGATACACTGTAGATATGCTATTTTAAAAATTCACCCCCTTTTTCAGTTCCCCTTAAGTGAGTTTTCCGAAAAAAGTATGAATGTTTCTTCACGTTTATAGGAAATTCCAAATACCAGTTTTCAAATTTGTGATATATTACCTGTCTGAGATAATTTGTAGATATAGCCTTTTTAAAAATTCACCCCGTTTGTCACTCCTGTTCACCCCTATTCATCGGATTATCCAAAAACACAAAAATACGTGTTTATTTTCAAAGGAGATTCCAAATGCCTATTTTCACGTCTGTAACATCTTCAGTTTCTAAAATATAAGTATCCTCATAGAAATAACTCAACTATTTTTCACTTCTTTTCACCCCCTGTTCAGTGAGTTCTCCGAAAACACAAATGTACAGGTTCCTGTATTTCTTTTTTTGCTATTTGCATTATGTCTCACCGACACAGATAGGTTTTATGGCGACGATGGGATATGAAAGGCCTAGGAATGGGAAGGAAGCGGTCGTGGCCTTAATTGAGGTACAGACTCAGCATTTGCCTGGTGTGAAAATGGGAGACCTCGGAAAACCATCTTCAGGGCTGCCGACGGTTGAGTACGAACCCACCATCTCCTGGATGCAAGCTCACAGCTGCGCGCCCCTAACCGCACGGCCAACTCGCCCGGTGCTTGTATTTTTAAAGGACTTTCCAAATTCCAAGTTTCTTGTCTCTAAGGTGTTATGTTCATGCCATATAATGTAGAAAAAACCGGTATTCATTTTAAAAATTCTCCCGCTTTTTCAATTCTTTTCAATCTTAACTGGATTTTCCGTAAACAAAATAATACGTGTTTAATTATTTTTAAAGCAGATACCAAATACCAGTTTCATGCGTGTACGTCTGTAACACCTTCAGTTCTTCAGATAAATGTATACGCATATGAATAATGCAACCTCTTCTTCACTTCTTTCCACCCCTCTCCCGCCTTAAGTGGACTTTCCGAAAACAAAAAATACGTTTTTCTTTATTTTGAAAGGAAATTCAAGATGCCGATGTTCACGTCTGTAATATCTTCAGTTTTTAAGATAAGGTATCCGGATGAACATATTTCGACTCCTTGTTCACTTATTATCAACCCCACACCCCTTACGTTGATTTTCCGAAAAAAAGAAATGCGTGTCTCTTCATTTTTAAAGAAGATTCCAAATACTTATTTACACGTCATTAAATTCTTCAGTTTTTGAGATATAAGTATCCTCATAAAAAAGAATTCAACTCCTTTTTCAACAAAGCCCGTTAAGTTGACTCCCTCCCCCCTCCAAAAGGTGCGTGTTTCTTTATTTTTTTAAGGTGATTCCAAATACAATTTCGACGTGTGTAACCTTAAGTTTTTGAGATGTAAGTTTCTCCATAAAAGGAATTGAATTTTTTCACTTCCTTTCAGCCTCCCCTTTAAGTGAATTTTCCGAAAACCAGAAAAACCTTGTTTCTTTATTTATAAAGGAGCTTCCAAATGCCAATTATCACGACTGTAACATCTTTAGTTTTGAGATACCGGTACATGTATCCTCAGAAAAAGGAATGAAACTCCTTTTACACCTCCCCTTCACCCAAATTGATACCTCCAAATGCGTGTTTCTTTATTGTTAAAGGAGACTCCGAATACTAATTTTCACGTCAGTAACACCTTTAGTTTTTGAGATATTAATATCCTTATACAAAGTATTCAGCTAATTTTTCAATTAATTTACCCCCTTAAGTGGATTTTCAAAAGACAAAATATTACGTGTTTCTTTACTTTGAAAGAAAATTCCTAACACAAATTTCCGTGTCTGTAACATCTTCAATTTTTGAGATATAAGTATCCTCATGAAAATAATTCAACTCCTTTTTCACTCCACCCCAGCCCGTTAAGTTGGTTTCCCTCCACAAAAAATGCGTGTTTCCTTATATTTAAAGGGGATTCCAAAAACCAATTTTCACGTTTGAACATGTTAAATTTTTAAGAAATACTGTACATATGCTATTTTAAAAATTAACCCCCTTTTTCAGTTCCCCTTAAGTTGATTTTCCGAAAAAAAAGTATTAATGTTTCTTTACTTTTACAGGAAAATCCAAATACCAGTTTTCAAATTTGTGATATGTTACCTGTCTGAGATAATTTGTAGAAACAGCCTTTTTAAAAATTCACCCCGTTTGTCACTCCTGTTCACCCCCTATACATCGGATTATCCAAAAACACAAAAATACGTGTTTCTTTATTTTCAAATGAGATTCCAAATGCCAATGTTCATGTCTGTAACATATTCAGTTTTTGAGATATAAGTCTCATAATAAAAGGTGTTCAACCCTTTTCTTCCGTTTTTCATCCACCTTAATGGGATTTTACAAAAGCAAAATAATACAGGTTTCGTTATTTTTAAAGGAGATTCCAAATACCAATTTTTACGTCTGTAAACTTTTAGGTTTTTTAGATATAGATATCCTCATTTTAATAATTCACCCCACTTTTTACCCCCTTAGCGAGCACGTACATGGTAATAAGAATGTATCCCTATAATTTCATTTATTTATGACCAGTAGTTTTGGCTCGGCGATGATGAGTCAGTCAGTCAGTCAGTCAGTCAGTCAGTCAGTCAGTCAGTCAGTCAGTCAGTCAGTCAGTCAGTCAGTCAGTCAGGACAAGTTATTTTATATACATACATTGAACACTTTGTTCTGCCAATTCCTGATGTCGATCTCGTACGTCTATATGTACATGTTTTTACGACATATGGATCAAGACTGAATGCTTTTTTGTGATATTTCAGGGAGAGGTTATGAAACAAAAAAGAAAAATCAAGGAAAAGATGTTCAACTTCTTGGTATCGGACTGGTCTTGGAAAAGCTCTTACGGTGGACGTTTGAAAATCCACAACCTGTTTCCAGACATTCGACCGCATCAGAGATGGAATGAATGAATGAAGCCCCTATCTAGCGGCGACGATAGGAATTGTACCACCTGCCGAAACCTGTCGCACTCATCTGGGACCATGATTAAGGACTGACAGATGAAATAAAATGATTTTGAAGAGTGTTGCTGGAGTGAATGATGACAGGAACAACCGGAGTACCCGTAGTAAACCTGTCCTATCTCCGCTTCGTCCAGCACAAATCTCACATGGAGTGACCGGGATTTGAACCACCGAACCCAGCGGTGAGAGGCCGGCGCTCTGCCACCTGAGCCATGGAGGCTCTACACGATGGTCATCTTCTGAACATTTTAATCCATTCCATCCAAACAACGGACAGAATGAACAAACGATTTCAAGTTCCAACCGAAAGAGAAAACAGTTAATCACAGAGTTCTCATATGTAAATGTGGTGCAGTATACGAGCAAACAATCGGACGCATTCCTATTACCACGCTGGCTTTTTGGTTACGCTACGTTTTATCATTTTGAAGGGGTTAACCATAAAGCGCAGCTAGATGAATGTTCATGCGGGCAATGCTGGAGAAAATCTCATGTGTCAACACAAAACCAATGCAATGGTGGTTATATTCCAAGACCGCAAGGGCTAATTGTACTAATGAACGCCCTGTGGTCCGTTACATTTTCATCGTGAAAATCTGATTATTGATTGCTCTGTTATCTTTATCCAGCCAGGGTGTCGGGTCACATTTTGGCAATCTGCCCGCCACGACCGTGTGCTCAGGCAGACGGTGTATGTGTCTTCATAAACTGGTCTTAGTACGGGTGAAACACTTAATTTGATGTATCTTATTAGCATGGAAGTCAAGAAGCATCTTTCCAATACTATTTTCTTTAAATTTTTGCATCGTGCTGGGGGATACTATGGCTCCGATGACGGAGTAGTGGCTTTATAATTTTTAAAGCAATCCCATTACCACCAAGCATGGTTCCAAGCGAATATCGTACCAATAAGTAAACAGTCAAATACCGCTAGCTTTACTATATTTTCTTACATTCATTCGTACCCTGCTTCCCCACTTTGATTTGCTTTCACTAAATCCTTGGAATATAGTTACATTTTCTAATTAATAATAAATGTTTCTTAACCTGTCAAAGTCCAAATTATGTTTCTCTATATTCTATTTATGGTTTAGTGGAAACACTTCATATACCACATAAAACGCTAGAACGGAAAGGTAATAATACGCTTCTTGCTTAATAGAGAAATCTGTTACAATATGTATTTTGAGGATACTGTTATTCATGTCAGGTGACACAACACATTTTAATTAAAACTATTTATATGGAAAATAGAGAACTCTATAGTATACGTGAACACAAAACCCACGTTGTACTGTTGAATGTAACGTAGATATAGGGTAAGATATTATGAAGACAGCAACCGATTTATGAGTTAACTATGAATAAATGACACGAACACATTTCTCGCCGTAAATAGCACGTAAGCACCTAGGTTTACTTCATTTATGTGTAAATTCAGAAATTAGGTTTTTGAAAATTATTTTTAAAATAGGAATAAACCACGGTCCTCACATTAGGACACCGCGATTTAACTGGTTGATTCTCTTCCGAACCTCTCCAGAAATTTTTGAATAACACAGTAACGACCTAATGCTGAATATACTGTACTATGTGCTGTCTAAAGTGAGTGATACAATTAGTCCTTTTACAAGAGATGGTACTTAATTCCAGTAATCGAGAACCGATTTATTTCATATAAGAACTATACTGTCAAGAAAATCAGGGATACTCTTCGTGTTATGTCAAGAACGATGGTGCAATCGGTTTGGCGGAGAAGATGTTTCTTTCTAGAAAAAGGGGTTACTGTGTTACTTCCTGGCGCGCTATTCGAATTGACGAACTTACTGTACTTGCCATGCCAGAGAGCCAGCCGCCACCTGTTACTGTGCGTCAGAGAAGGGAGGGGAAGTGGGAAGTGTGAGACTGAGATAAAGCCTCACATACCACACATCCTGAACAGAGTCCAAAGTTCACCACTACGCCGTTGTGAACTGTGCATCGAAGTAGGAGGGGGATATTAAACGTCAGCTATAAACAAACCATTGGGCGTATTGTTTCCTTCCATCAGTATATCATTCCATTTACAACATTGTGAATGAAGAAATACACAACCGGTAATTGGCAGCCTTGCATCTTTGAGCATGTTAACACGCCAGAGGTCGCAGTTTGCCGCACTTTTTAAATATGTGTTAATAATTTCGTTGCTAGCCGCTGTAGGGCTTAGGGCGCTCGTTTCATCCCTCCCTCTCTCACGCCTGATGTTGATTATCGCCAGTGTATTGCCTGCTGTGTTCCGGAGTAGTTTAAGTTTTCTTTCACTCTCATATCTGCCGCGGCAAATTGCCTTCGTGCAAACCCTCGCGTAGTGTATTCTTTCATGACTGCATTTCCAAGAAAGATCCTTAAGTAAAGTTCATTATGTTTATGGTGGCTTTCAATGAAGTGTGGTTCTGTACTTTTATCTTGAATTGTGACCAAATCATTCATTGAAATGTACAAATGCAAACGTTGAGGCAATTTGCTTACGCGCGACATCTCGCGCTCTTTCAAATATCACGTAATTTTACCAGATTTTGCAACAAAAAAAATCATTGATTTTTTTACATTGAGAAAACATTGTTACTGGGTAATTATGTTAATACTAGTTGAAAGGCAGTTAAACAGGGTACTATTTATATTTTTATCAGAGCATTCACTGCAGAAGGAAAATAGCAGCTCATTAAAATATTAAGCATGAACAATTTGCCTTCGCGCGACCTCTCGCGTTCTAAAACGGGCGCGACCTCTCGCGTGTTAATTGATAAAGAACGTTACTGCGACCAACAGACGAGAGGGAAAACGATCTGGTACATTAATTACAGAGTGTTCTTGTACTGTGTGTGCAGTTATGGCTGTTTGATAAACAAACTATGGATATTGATTGTAAGAGACAACGATAAAACTTGTGCATTTTCTCTGTCTCCATCATACACTGCACTTCCCCGTCCCTCCCCTTCGCCGTCCTGAATTATAGCACAGTTTGTGCTCTGGCATAGCAAATAGGGTACGCTGAGTTCGTCAATTTGAATTGCGTGCCCGGAAGTAAAAAAAAAAAACCTCACTTTCTCGAAAAGAAAAATGTTCTCAGCCAATCAGATTGCACCAACATTCTTAACATAACGCGAAGAACATCACTGATTTTTCGTCGGTATAGTTCTGTTACAACCTGTATTTTCTGTTTATTTTACGTTGAATTTAAAACACATAACATTAGGATTGAGCAAAATTGCGATTTACGCAGCAGGCATAAAACCATGCACACCGAATAGCGCACATACCATTAAATTCGCGCTTGGTTCCAATTCTGAAAGAGTGGATGTTTAGCACATCTATGAAAATAATATTTTGCGACAAATGGAACAGATTGAGGAATGACCATCTTGTTACGTGGGGAAATAAATGTTAAAAAGCAAAGCAAAGTCACCTCCGTACAGGCCATCAAGGCCTTTGAAGGAGTGGAAGGTGAAGGCTTCCACCATTGTTAACCTCGGCACGTGATGGGGTAGAGTGGTTAGCTCTACGCTCGGCCGCCTTTGCCCCCAGGAATTAGCCTGGTACTCATTTTTGGTGCAGGGTGAGTGAAGCTCAGGGCCATATGCACCTCCGAAACTGGAAATCTCTTTTCTTAAATTTTACGACTTCCTGACGGGAATTCGCACCCACGTCCTCCCAGGCGCACCGAGCACGCCTTTACCGCCTCGGCCAGGCAGCCCCCGTTAAAAGTTAAAGCTGATCTGATTCTCTCAGTGTACTATAAGGAGGTCGTAAGAACTATGGAAACATAACAAATTTTATTCTTAGCCTTGTTATAAACAGAGTTCGAAGGAATCCTATACATGTACAATTTAGAAACTGATGGCTGATTATTCACCATGCATTTTCTTATTTTACCTCCACAATTTGTCTGACAGTAATTTGTTCATTACGAATTCAATCTCAACTGAATAACACGCCTTCCGTTGTCTTTATAACTGTAACCGAATAACTATTGTAAGATTAAGTTAACGGTACTTGTTCATTCTAGCGGAATTACTACATTTGAAATTACTACAATAAGCAAAGACCTCGAAATTCGCTGGAGAAATTAAAGGTAAGGAATTCCACTATCGAAAACCTTTGCATTATTCGTTTAGTCCAATGCTCAGCCACTTTTGCCAGAAAACAGTTATTCTGAAATTCATCTCTCTGATAAACGTCAAGGTCAGTGGTGAGAGCCTCGTTTCTAAATTTCTCAATTCCCCACAGGGAATCTGTTGATGTTTAATGAATTCAAGAAATTATAAATATTTCTGACAATACGGGGAAAATAATTCCGACATTCAATTCATTTCATTTCCTTCATGATTAGTTTCAGTTTAGTGATATTAATTGGGGCCGATGACCTAGATGTTAGATACCTTAAAACAACAATCATCATCAGTATTATTAATTGCAAAACTCAACAACTGAAAATGACAATCTTACGCAAAGTGACGCGCCCAGGTGGTACGGTGTGCCCGGTGTCGTGTTGTAAAAGGGCAGGTCTTCTGCTGCCACATCCCACTGAATATAAAGAACGCTGCACTGACCTGCTGGATATGCTTCTGGTACTTCCTGCATTGAATGCGGGTGTGATTGGAGACAGTGTGTCTTGTTTGTTACCACGGATAATTCTAGCCAGACGCTACTAACCGCGATCAGTAAGCATCGGTGGTGAGCCATGGCGCTTTTCACTGTGGGTAGTATAAAGATGTTTTCCCGATATACACGTGACACTTTCTATCCGCGGAAGTTAAATACCCGCACAGATTCGACAATGGAATTTAGCTCCCATTATGAAGCCCCATTCGAAAAGACGATAATTCACGTCGCCTTCTCACAATCAGCACAGAAGGTGTTCACACTCAACCTCGAGATGTCAGATGACACATGGTACAAGTATGGGCACTTCCAAGACGTCACGTTCCGGTGGTATATGCCATGACTTAAGGCACGTCAGTGTAAAATGAAACTATTATATATGTTTGAATAAATAACTTTGAATTTCTTATTACAAAAAAGAAAGCATATTATTTGCTTCTTTAGCCATTTTTGTTACATGGCGTTAAATTATAATTTAATTTACAGTATGTTGTTGCTATTTTGCTTTACGTCGCACCGACACAGATAGGTCTTATGGCGACGAGGGCATAGAAAAGGCCTAGGAGTGGGAAGGAAGCGGCCGTGGCCATAGTTAAGGTACAGCCCCAGCATTTGCCTGGTGTGAAAATGGGGAACCACCGAAAACCATCTTGGGCTGCCGACAGTGGGGTTCGAACCCACTATCTCCCGGATTCAAGCTCATAGCTGCCCGCCCCTAACCGCACGGCCAACTTGCCCGGTAATTTACAGTATGTTAGGATGACGTAAGAGAATGCAAGTATTCTACTGGTATATCATTGATTGAATGTCCAGCTCCATGGCTAAATGGTTAGCGTGCTGGCCTTTCGTTGGGATGGTCCCGGGTTCGATTCCCGGCAGATTCGGAGATTTTAACCTGAAATGGTTAATTCCCTTGGCTCGGGGACTGGGTGTTTGTGCTGTTCCCATGATCCCTGCAACTCACACACCACACCTAAAGCTATCCAACACCACAATAACAATAACAATTATTGACGGAATTGTTGTCAATATTTTGTAGGTATCGATGCTATAGTATTCTCTGGAATCACAAGCTATTATCTGTAGAATTTCCTCATTTATATTTACATAGTCATCGCATACAGTTGCCTTGTTGTAAGGAGATGAACAGTTACTTTTTATTGATGTTCCGAAAACGATCGATACAATTTACGATCAGCAACAGTTTGTGTCTTCCAGAACTTTTCCCAAACTGTAGGGACATCACTCTGACTCACTTCAACACGAGTGGCGACATCTTTCTTGCGGCAATGTCGCAATTCGACTGAGCCCAAGAGCAGAAATGGATTCTCTCGCCATATTTACGTGTTCTCTATACACCAGTGTTGTTAAACTGACCGACACGACCAATAACTTCTGCCGGACAAATATTGAATCTGATCTGTCTTTAGCTTCATTTTATGTTTCAGACATTGGCCTGCAGTGCATGCTGTAAGCATGTTCGAGGTACTGTAACATATCGTCGTTGCCGGGACAAAACCCCCTATGTGATAATATTTTTGGAGATATACTTACCCGCAGCACATGCATTATGAAGAGTGAGAATGCCTTGACAATATTCACACAATGTTCCATCTTAGATGACAGAACCTCACCGGCCATAGTTCTAAGCTAAAATATTTCACATAGGAGGTTTTGTCCCGGAAGCGACGATGTACAGTGTGAAATCAGAGCATGCAAAACTTAATTTGAGCACAGTTGCTTCCGAGATAATTTGAACATTTTCAAGTCAGCTAGCGTAATTTATCTCAATCACACTGTTTTCCCTGTAATTCTCACGGCCCTGAAATTTGACACGCATATTTGTTCTTATGCCTAAACTAAAATAATTCGTGTATTCAGATATTTCTTCCAATTTAATGATTATATATAATCAAAATCTCATTTTATGTGAGTAAAAATAAAACCTCATCCAATTACCTCTCTCTCATAATAACTGAAATATTGGCCGCGGAACTTACCAAAATGATAAGAATAATTTCGTGTGACTATTTACAACTTGGTGCAGACCTTGTAACGCAAACCCTCCGATGAGGGTAGGCGGTATCTGCCATGTGTAGGTAACTTCATGTTATATTGTTGGAGGATAGTGTTATGTGTTGTATGTGAGTTGCAGGGATGTTGGGGACAGCACAAATACCCAGCCCCCGAGCAATTGGAATTAACCAATGAAGGTTAAAAATCCCCAACCCGCCCGGGAATAGAACTCGGCACCGTCTGAACCGAAGGCCAGTACGCTGACCATTCAGACAATGAGTCGGACACGAAAAATAATATAATGTGTTAATTTTACGACTTTTTCTGTGAGCGTTATTAGAGTAGGTTTAATATGTTTTACAGAATGTTAATTGTTACACATTTCTACATCTATTTAAAAGGATCGAAATTTTAAAATATTCCATGTTCACATTTTGCAGTATTTTGTCCGACTTGGCGTGGAACATCTCGTGCGTATTGCGGAGTACTTCTAATTTAATCGTTCTTGAAAGATATATGTGACTCACACGTATGAATCAAATTAATTGCTTATTGAACTATTTATTTGTACGCCTCTGTGGTGTAGTGGTTAGTGTGAATAGCTGCCACCCCCGGAGGCCCCGGTTCGATTCTCGGCTCTGCCACGGAATTTGAAAAGTGGTACGAGGGCTGGAACGGGGTCCACTCAGCCTCGGGAGGTGAAATGAGTAGAGATGGGTTCTATTCCCACCTCAGCCATCCTGGAAGTGGTTCCAATCTCCCTATCCCCCCACAAGGCATAGCAGGTAGGGCCGCCTGGACGAGGTACTGGTCACTCTCCCCAGTTGTATCTCCCGACCCAGCGTCTTAAGCTACAGGACACTGCCCTTTATGCGGTGGATGTGGGATCCCTCGCTGAGCCCGAGGAAAAACCAACCCTGGAGGGTAAACAGATTAAGAAGAAGAAGAAGAATTATTTATTTGCTTTACATAGTGCACTTTCTGCTACATTAATATAGTTTATTAAACTCAAGATAAACAAAATATAGAATTTGCATTATTAATACATGTGCTGAGACTTCCTAATGTTGTATTACAATTAAGAGATAGATATACAAATAACTACAATCTCAAATCCTTAATCACAATAACTTTAGTGAAGAATGAAGTCAACGTCTGGAGTTCATATTGAAACATACTAAATATTATTTCATCATATTACTTCCGGAGTATTTTACAGTATTTCGTCTTCTTGCTTCTTTAAATCTGAATCATTTTAATGAAGTAACACCTGCATCAGCAGTACGCACTCCTAAAATTTAAGGGCACGATCTATTAACGCAGGAAGCTAACAGATGCAAAACACATATTTATTTAACTGTGGCTGTTCATGCCGGCACTTATCTCATCACTCTTCACTCCTCTCTCAAGAATCAAATCGATTTGGTTCCTGAATGATGTGCTTCTTGAATGCTGTTCTGTGGTTGATTGGCTCAAAGCCATGGACGCCTTCCCAAAATTTTATTGGCTGAAAGCCTGATACCTGTTCAGTTTGAAGTACTATATGTCGTTGTTTGGTTTCGTATCATATAAAAACGTACGAGGTTTAAGGAGAAACTCATTGAACTTGTTAGGAACAGTACTCCAATATGAAACAAAAGACAAATCATCTTGTTCGATACATGCTGAAAAATTTACGGAACAACATTGAAAAGGAGATGGGGATATGTAGTACAGTAAGTTGATATTTAACTTCTCATATATATATACACATTTTTCAATCTGCTTTTACGTCGTACTTGCAGAGACAGGTCTTGATGCTTGTTGTTTAAAGGAGCCTAACACCTAGGTCATCGGCACCCCATAAAGGTTTTATGGCGACGATGGCGTAGGAAAACGCTAGGAGTCGGAAGGAAGCGACCATGGCCTTAAGTAAAGTACAGTCCCAGCGTTTACCCGGTGTGAAAGTGGGGAACTTCGGAAAATCGTATTCAGAGCTGCCGACGATAGCGTTCGAACCCGCTATCTCCCGAGTGCAAGCTGATAGCTACGCAACCTAAACCGCACAGCCACTTGGTCAGTCAGATATTTAATTCATTTAAGTTGATGCAATAATAAGAACAAAACGACCGAATGTAGTGGCCGAGGCAGTAACATCTCGGATTCGCATTTGGGAGATCCCAAGGTCAAATTCCGAGTCTGGCCGATCTGTGTGTGTTGTTCGGAGCAAGGGTTAATGGCCGAAATGAAATTATTTTCCACGTATCCTGATAGTTGTCTCCGTCGTCTATTTGTGTTTGTGTTTTCTTTAAGAGCGGACCCCTGCATCTTTCCCGGTCCTCCGGCACCAGGACTTCACAGTACGTACACACATCTCTTCTTCTGAGTCTCATATAATCATCTCTTTCGGGGGTAAGGACTCAATAACATCCCTTCTTTTCCAAGCAGAGTCCCTCTATTGTCTATATCTAGTTTGATCCGCAGAATAATTCTCCCTCACCTACGAGTACTGGTTTGTAATTTCCAAAGAGGATGAGATTAAACATCACACAAAACAAAAATTACTGCACAACAACAGTACCGTTTGCTAGCTACCGAAAGTTCATCATCACTAGTGCCACTGTATTTAACCGCATTGTACACACAAAGATACGACAAGTATTTGCATAAAAACACAACTTAAATTTAAAGAATATAACGCGATACTCTCAGGAATGCTGCACAACCAAAACTGGATGGATTTGTTTCCTCATTGAGAGATCCCCACCTGCTATTTGCGCCTTTGAATGATGAATAATGAGCGAAGAGCATTCATATGAGCCTTTAGTGTGGAAGGATCTAACTGGCATGTTCGTACCCTTAAGCAAGTTTTTCTTTCCAGGTCCTCCGGCACCAACACGCATACACATCTCTTGTTCTGACACTCACATAAACATCTCTTTCGGAGGATAAGGACTCAATAACATCCGTTCTTTTCGCTGTTAGTACCTGTGGTGTTGATTACAGTCACCTTGGGTTCAATCTGAGGACTGCTTGATTTTCATCAAGGTGTTTATGACACTCACTAAAAGCACATAGAGTATATTACATGATTTCATCCTGTTCTTAGTAACAGGTATAATTTTCTCAACGACAGTAATTTAAATTGTGTTTAATTATCATACACTTCTCTCACAATCATATATTATTTTCGGAACTTCAGTCCAGTCCTCGGTCGTATGTTTCCACACTGAGCTTTTCTCTATCCTTATTTCATATCTGTTATAATTGGACTGGGGTAACTCATTTGTCGGACCATCTTCAAACGTTAATTTCTGTTAGCGGAGTAAAACGTAAAATCAATTTCCACTCAGCAGAACATTCTGGCTCTTATAATGAATCTGCCTCACACCAGGGCTTTGTTCATGATGGAGCAAAACCAAGTGGTGCATGGTTACGTATAACGTTCTCTGTTTGAGTACAATCCATAAGAGGGATGTTAGGGAGAAGTGCGGTCCCGAGGTTTGATTAAAATTTATTGGAAATTCGCTCCGGTAATTATACACAAAGCGGGCTCTTCCGGTGAATTCTGCGCTCACTTGCTATCCTCCTCGTATCAGTATTGTGTTGACTACAACGACTGAGTATGTTTAGAATACAAAGGAAGTCCTACTTCCCAGAACTACTGTGTAAAACCATCTTGTCCTCACTCCTTTCGTAAACATTTCCGCCTTCCTTCAAAAACATTTGAGCCACATCATTCTTAGCACAAAGCAATTCGGTTTGGCATATGGGAGTTAAGGCAACATGTACGCAATATTTCATTCCATGGGGAGCACTAGTCCGCCTCTGTGGTGTAGTGGTTAGCGTGATTAGCTGCCATCCCCGGAGGCCCGGGTTCGAAATTCGAAATATGGTACGAGGGCTGGAACGTGGTCCACTTAACCTCGGGAGATCAACTGAGCAGAGGTGGGTTCGATTCCCATCTCAGCCATCCTAGAAGTGGTTTTCCGTAGTTTCCCACTTCTCCTCCAGGCAAATGCCGGGATGGTAACTAACTTAAGGCCACGACCACTTCCTTCCCTCTTCCTTGTCTATTCCTTCCAATTTTCCCATCCCCCACAAGGCCGCTTTTCAGCATAGCAGGTGAGGCCGCCTGGGCGAGGTACTGGCCATCCTCCCCAGTTGTATCCCCGACCCAGGGTCTGAAGCTCCTGGACACTGCCCTTGAGACGGTAGAGGTGGGATCCCTCGCTCATTCCGAGGGAAGAACCGACCCTGGAGGGCAAACAGAAGAAGAAGAAGAAGAAGAAGAAGGGAAGCATTAATCTGAAATGTTCATGGATTCACACACACACACAAAATCATCTTTCTAAAGTACCAGTTATGTTCAAAATTCGCTACTATCGTCCACATAAATGTGTACTTCTTTCAGGAACGAAACACGTCATTCTTTTTTTAATAGTGTGCATGTTTACCCCTTGCTTAATAATGTGTTTTTAACAGATATGTTTTAGTATAATATTTAACCTGTGTGTCCGACACACAGAAGATATCTTAAGTTACATTTAACTGAGTGGACACAGGAATGTACGGCTTCCTCTTTAACAAAAAATGGACATTGACACTATGTCCCATTTTTATAAAACACCCAAGTTGCTAACGCATACCGCACAAGAATACATGATAGTTGTAAACTGTGTAGACATTGCCACATGCTACCACAAGATGTAGGCTGTCTCGAATTTCTAAAGCGGGGCTGAGTAGTGCAGGCGGTAGAACGTTGGCCTTTTGCGCTCAAGTCGGCGGGTTCGATCCCGGCTCAGTCCAGTGTATTTGACGGTGCTCGAATACGTCAACTAGGTGTCGGTATATTTATTGGCATGTAAAGGAACTGTACAGGACAAAATTCCGGCACCTCAGAGTCTCCGAAAGCCGTCAGAGTAGCAAAATCACTAACATTATTGTTGTTATTCATAAATCGCAATGAGTAGTTTTCAAGACAGGAAAGTTTCAGTTCTTTCGCCTTAGAATCACGACCAATAAAGACATTTCTAAGTTTCTGACCGACAGAGAGCACTGTAAGTATTCTCAAATGGTTTCATAGCAAACCAGTCGTTACCGACCAGATGTCTTCGATCACAGTCAATTCTACATCAGAGAGCTGAGTATGTCGTCCTCTTATTTTGCTCGTCCGTGCAGAATGGTCAAGAGAACAGGTATATGCGTTCGAGTCCTTCGGGCAATCATATTTCATTATTATTAGCTCTTTCGTCTTAGAATCAGTAATTTCCCGTCTGTAAACTTGAAACATTCATTCTATGTATTTCGGTGGGGTACGCAATGGGAAGGGGGCATTGTTTACCAGGTTTACGCTCGCCTCCTCCATTATTGGAATTCCTTTCGAACAATGACGTTCCGTTCTTTTAAATGATCAAGCTCGATAGCTGCAGTCTCTTAACTGCGGCCACTAGTAGTATTAGTAGTAGTGACGACTCCTTGGCTGAGTGGTCAGCGTCGAGGCCGTCAGTTCATAGTGTCCCGGTTGGGTCGGGGATTTTAATCACTTGAGATTGATTCTTCTTGCTCGGACACTGGCTATTTGGGTTTGTCCCAACACTCTCCTCTTAATATTCAGGCAACACACTACACTGCCAGCCACCACAGAAACACGCAATAGTGAATAAGTACATCCACACATGGTTGGCGTCAGGAAAGGCATTCGGCCGTAGAACAGGTAAAAATCCACATGTCTGACACAGTTCACACCGGTGTGAAGAAGAAAATTAGTGGGGAAATAATAAAAATAATTTTTAAAAATTAAAATACTGGTAAATTGCATTTGAATAACCAGTCTTAAAAATGACGAAACCTGACGAAATTTACACCACTGATGGACTAGAATTACTTTTCCAGCCACTATGTACCATGTACTGTACTATTCTAAATTAGCACCAGGTCAAGTGAACACGTCCGGACGGTTGTAGATCTCTTCTAATGTTTAAGGGCGACCAAACAGTACAATGAGGAGGAGTGGAACTTAAAGTCAATCCATTTTCCCAAACAAAATTCAAAACAGAAGAATGGAAATTACTCACCTCCATATTAATGGAAGTAATTCTGAATGTCCCGCAGTGCACGAGGAACGCATCTTCACTACTTACTCTCTCATGCTGGATAAATTGTATTTTTTTCTCCTTTTCTTGAAAGAGCCCGATTTTGTTTTACTTAAAGAAAGTATACAGTATTTGGAAATAACGCACACCGCATTTTTTCCCATATGTAAATCCCGATGTCTGATATAAGACAATTCATCTTCAGCCGTAGGTCTACAATGAGGACCTCAATGAATTTGTAGTTATTTATTATTAAATATTTTTTAAATTACACGGGGTTATAATCCAAGAATTCTTGGACAATGTACACATTGAAATGAAATGAAATGTTGTATGGCTTTTAGTGCCGGGATATTCCAGGACGGGTTCGGCTCGCCAAGTGCAGGTCTTTCTATTTGACTCCCGTAGGCGACCTGCGCGTCGTGATGAGGATGAAATGATGATGAAGACCACACATACACCCAGCCCCCGTGCCATTGGAATTAACCAATTAAGGTTAAAATCCCCGACCCGGCCGGGAATCGAGCCCGGGACCCTCTGAACCGAAGGCCAGTACGCTGACCGTTCAGCCAACGAGTCGGACATGTACACATTCATTACAAAGGTATTGTCCTGTGCACTAATCAAAGTATTGACTAGATAATAAGAGCATTTTAAAGCATCGGTCAGTTGGAAGAGTATCCTTGTGCTCAGGAGGCAAATGAGTTCAAATCTCACCACCAGTAAATCTCTAAGGGGATTCTGACTGATTCCCCTTCCACTTCAGGCTAATATCCTGATCGCACAATTCTCAAATATATGGCCTTTTTTTCGAATACTATTTAGTAGTACTTTAGAACAGGCGCCACAGAAACATACGGTAAATAAGCAGCTTTCACATACCAACAATTACATATAAACGTTGACCTCATTTTCTCAAATCTCTCAAATGAATGCTAACACCAGGAGTATATTTGACAATTAATCAATGAGCATTCTGGAGAGTTACTGAAATATTTATTTATTTATTTATTTATTTATTTATTTATTTATTTATTTATTTATTTATTTATTTATTTATTACCAGCCCGGAGCGGTTATCTATTATTTACTACGAAGTAAATCTCACCACTAATAGAACTATGGTTCAGGTTGCGTGGTCTCATTCGTTTATGCTTGTCCATTTAATCCATGACAGTAGTTATAAACCTCGACATGTATATGACATTTTACTTTTATTGTTAGCGAACGTAAATTTAGATTTCAAATTGAGCTATTAATTTGTATGAGTGTGTAATAGGATGTTTTACATTACGTGAGTTGGCGTCAGAGGCAATGAAGTTTGTTATACAGGAAAATATTTACAGGATATTTAGCTCTAAACTCAGTTTTATTTAACCAGTCAACTTCATGCCGATGAGCATAACATAAAATATATGGAAGATTATTTCAGTGGGTGTTGACAGTTCTACAGTCTAACTAATACACGGTGTATAACTTTTATACCAGGTATATACACCGTTTATGTGCAATTTGTTACTAATAAACCGTGTATTAGCCTCCTGTGGTAACATCACTGAATTCTCTACACAGACCAGGGCACTTGTAAAAGCGTTGTATAGCAGCGAGTGACGAAAAAGAAAAACGAGTGATCAGTTTATTTTAGTGGTATATATTTTCTACAGTAATATAATCGTGGTAAAATATCAGACTTATCCATCAAGCACACACTGAATGAACGGAAAATAATGGTGATGATCTCCACGATATTCTTAACATTGAAGACAGAACATTTGGAGGTTATGGAGGTTTGAAATATTCAAAAATAACACACTTTAAAAGGCGAAGTGACTTATTTTTCCCATATGACAGAAGTATTCAAATTAAATATCGATTTACGAAGGAGTGTGGTCGAATTTTCATTATCCTAGTCAGAAATGATTTAATGAAAAAAATCAAAGGTGGTTCTGTACATTGCACTATGGACATGACCGTGGAATGAGGTTAGTAATTATTATCAGTGACATGTCCGGCTCCATGGCTAAATGGTTAGCTTGCTGGCCTTTGGTCACAGAGGTCCCGGGTTCGATTCCCGGCAGGGTCGGGAATTGTAACCATAACTGGTTAATTCCCCTGGCACGGGGACTGGGTGTATGTGTCGTATTCATCCTAATTTCATCCTCATCACGACGCGCAGGTCGCCTACGGACGTCAAATAAAAGACTTGCACCTGGCGAGCCGAACCTGTCTTGGGATATCCCAGCACTAAGAGCCATACGACATTTCATTTAATAATAATAATAATAATAATAATAATAATAATAATAATAATAATAATAATAATAATAATAATAATAATAATAATTCTTATATTAAAACTATTCTTCAGACAGTCTTCATTATACCCAGATATCAACAAATATTGCAGTTTGTAGATCATTTTAAGCCTGAAAAGCAGCACATTACAAATCGAATGGGTGTAAGGAAGCCCTTCCGGAAGGGAAGAAATCTCGATTTTTATTCTGGGGCCGATGACCTTCGATGTTATGCCCCTTAAAACAACAAGCTTCATCAAGATTCTGCAGATTTTCATTTGATTTCATTTCTTCCCAACAACAGTAACATTTATGTGGTAACCTTCTGATTTCTCTACATAACATCCCAAGGGAGTTTTAATTGGGCTGTCTTTTTAAAACATAATCTTTGTATTCAGTACACTCCAGTACATGTGGCGCCGTGATTCAAAATAGTATAGTTTCTCAATAGTTTCAGTATACGTGGCACAACACCAAACACCCAAATACGTTTGTTATGAACTGACAGAATATCGAAACAAGTGTTTTTGTTGTCTACCCCAAGATCCTTCCATGATTTCGCGTTCTTCCTGTCCACGTCTGAAATTACTGCCCACACTTCAGTAATAATTTCCTTCAGTAACTTCAATTTCCTTTAAAGAGGGATGCTTGTTTACTTACTTGCTCCATGTGAATAGCTGCCGCCCAATTAGCGTCATGAGCAGTCAAGGCAACTGCTGTCCAGTCAGCTGGCTTCTAAATATAAAACAGACCCTACACGGTTAATAAAACTGTCAGTACCGAAAAATAATGAGAGTAATGCTGATTGTGTGTGGACTGGAATGATGGAATGAAGGCCAGTACTGAAGCAGATCCGGATTTCCTGATCTGCGAACGTCAGTACTGTAGAGTGGTGGGGATACTGACAGTTATACTGACGGTGTGAGCGCGCTCGTCATTATTTTTGCCAGTATTAACGGAGCAGCGAAGGACGATAAATGCGTTTCGCATCAAGGCCAAGTAGAAGTGCTTGTGGAACAGCCAATAGGCCTATTGCAAATGTTTATCGAGCTATATGAAACGCTGTTGCCTGCTGCCATTTCTTGATGGATAGAGTACTTTTGTATCCATCTCTTGGCACAGGCCAGAGTAAAGTGTAGCTTCCACCGAAGTCACAGTCTCATCCATGGCTGTGACAATATGGAAGCTGCTGGGGTATGGGTGGTGCTGAGTATTGACATTCAGAGCACGGCTAGTGCATCTGAGTGTTATGAAAGGTGTTGCTCATAGGGTCAGTCGTGCTGCAATAGCACTTTCTAACCCAGTGAGGAAAGCAATGGCAAACTACCTCACTCCTTGTCTTGCCTAGTACGCCTCATTTTGGTGCTGCCATTGGTTTTTGCGGTTTCCTTATAACCGCATAGCCTTTGGTGGGCTATTTGAGGATCCAACCAGCCTCTGGGCTGATGACCTAACAGACAGACATGAAACGCTGCCAGAATAAACGTAACACAATGTTTCACATGTTTCCACAACTGCTGTACTGATGGGAACTGGTGACATTATAGCGGAAAACTTTAAATATTCTACCAGTTGCAAGATACCTCTCTGCCACCGATAAACAGGTTCGCATGTTTGTACTTTGCCTTATTAGAAAATGCTCTACCATTCCTAGGAATTTCGTAAAAGTATCCTCACTCATTCGGAGATAGTTCTGACAATCTTCTGCTTCGGTGTATTGTATCTCCTTCAACAACTTCATATAAGAATGCTTTATTTTTTCCTAAGCCAATCTTCAACCCATCATTCACGTTTAACACTGCGTTTCGTGCAGAGTGCTAGTATGATAGCTACACATGCCCGTCATTCACGATCCATTTTCATAGAATACCGCAATTGCATGTTATAAATCTCATTCCGTATTGACGGTTATTGACTTTTTATTTGTAAGGTGAGAATACCACAATGGTAAGCAAGTGCACTAGTACTGACCAAAATATTGACAGTAATAATGATCATGTAAGGTCGCTACAATATTGATGCGCACTGTCAGTATTATTGACTCAGTATTACTGATCAATACTATTGACCGTGTAGGGTCTGCTTTAGAGAGCGCGTGATGAACGTAACGAATTCCTGAACATTATTACTTGGTTTTCTTGGCCCGATTCACAGTGTCCCATATCAGTGATCTCTTCGGATATCAGCTTCAAGAGACTAAGTGAGTCCCGTCACAATCCTCAGCCACCGCAGGAGGCTGGCATGTGTCCAGAAGAGGGTATAATAAGTACCCGTGCCAGCCCCGCGGTCTAGAAGGAGCGTGCCTGTTTCTCACCCAGTGGCCCTGGGTTCGATCTTCAGTCAGGATTTTTACCTCGACCTGAGGGTTAGCCTACGTGATAACAATTGAGGAGCTATCTGACTGTGAGATGGCGACTGCGGCCGAGAGGATTCGTCGTACTGTCCACGTGTCACCTCATAATCTGCAGGAATTCGGGATGAGCATCCTTCGCTTCGTAGGCCAAGGCTCATCAGGCCTGTAGCGCCATAGTAGAAAAACAAGTATTCGTGCTATAATATTTTTAATGCTGATGGGGTGGGGCGAGTCACTTAAACATCAACACCCTCACCCTGACCAAGATTAATAATTGACGTCCTTTAGACATGGGAAGATCTTCATTGTTGATCCAATTTGCTGCACAACCAGATATTACATTTTTCAGATAAATAGTTTACCTTAATAGTGCAGCCGACTTCAACAGTTGTCTTGTTTCCCAAGAGAGTGTGCTCGATCACGCATGAGAGGGGTGGCACTTGGGGGTGCTTCAATTCATCAGCGGCATGTCGCGGAAGGAATTTCCGACACCTCGGCGTCTCATAACACCTATAGAAATGAAAAGATGTTTAACAAATAACTGATAGTTTTAAAATGTCCTGCGGTAAATTTCTCAGCCTGTCTTATTGTACATTGCCCCAGGAATGGGATAGATTTAGCAGGAAATTGAATAAGATCTTCTCAGGAGCTGGGATTATCTTGACTTTAACTGTCTAATAGACAAACCTGATTGTAAGACAGAACTCATTCTTGAACTCCTACGGGATGGAGGTTATAAACTAAACCACCAGACGGAAAATGTAGCTTACATTATACCTGACATCAAAAGCACTGTCGACGTAGGGCCGGTCTTATAATAGAGGTTTAAACTGTTGTTTCAGTTTAAACTGTTGTTTCAGTTTAAACTGCGGTTTATCTGTTAGTCACGTATCATAAAACTTAATCTTAAGTTTAACTAGATATTAATTTTATTGCCAATCATCTATCGTTTAAACTGAAATTTAAGAATACGTAACCTTACAACATGGTAGAACGAACGGATTTCGAAGATTTTTAGAGATGATTGAAGAAGTACTAAACGATGATGAAACCAAACCCCATGGCACTACAGCCCTTGAAGGGCCTTGGCCTGCCAAGCGACCGCTGCTCAGCCCGAAGGCCTGCAGATTATGAAGTGTCGTGTGGTCAGAACGACGAATCCCCTCGGCCGTTATTCTTGGCTTTCTAGACCGGGGCCGCTATCTCACTGTCAAATAGCTCCTCAATTCTAATCACGTAGGCTGAGTGGACCTCAAACCAGCCCTCAGGTCCAGGTAAAAATCCCTGACCTGTCCGGGAATCGAACCCGGGGCCTCCGGGTAAGAGGCAAGGACGCCACCCCTACACCACGGGGCCGGCAAACGATGATGAAGTGGTTCAAATTATTGTACGACTACGGGCACCACGAGTTTTTCGAGCAAGGGCACTTCACTTTCATATATGGAATGAAACGGAGTTTTTAAATAGGATTAGGCTTAGAAAACAGACTGTCATAACCCTATTTCAGCAAATAGGTGCTAGAATAAAACATGCAACGAGATGTAACGATCTAAAAATGACTTTTTGAACGGTTTGAATGTCGAAAGTGGAAATCTTAGAAAATAAAGTAACTTCCTTCTATTTCAGAAATCATGCTGTAGAACGCCTCAGTCAGCTACTAATAGCATTGCGGTGTTATGCCTCCGGTAGTATGTTTATTACGATGGGAGATTTCGAACGGTTTCATAAGGCCACTGTTTCACAGGCTACTGCGCCGTGGTGGGGGTGTGATAGGCGTCAATCAATTGTAATTGATTATTGAGGAATATATATTTCAGTTTCAGAAGCAAGAATATCTTACTTTACATATAAGAAGTCCAGAACAGGCCGAGATAGTATTGTGCAACCTGCCACAGACTGTTGCCTCTACTAAGATTAAGGAATACAATGGACAGCAGAATTAGAATTTTCAGAAATGGTGACAAAGGGGAAAGAGAGAGGCGAGAGTTGTTGACAAGTTAGTGGAAACATTCATCGCCGCGAGCGAAATTTGCTGTGGCAACCCCGCAAGAGCCGTGTCCAAAATTCCTAGAAAAGATGTCAAAGGAGCTCCAAGTTACTAGCAGGAGCTGAGCGCAAGGTTGGCTCTTGAAGAAAAAAATATGAATCTTCTCTGTCCCGCGCTAGCTTGGACCAATCGTAAAATTCATAGACCATTGGCAGGTACGACAACTTTGTATTGTAAGAAGCGTTAGCAACCTTAACTCCAAGGATTAAAATTATGGAAGGAAGTGAGTTATAAATTCGGAATAAAGTGGGATTTAGAAGCCTAACCATATAATAAAAGTTATTAAAAGTCATTAACTGTGGGAGATTGATTGCCGTAATTCTGAGAATTCATGAATGCTATCCGTTGATTGGCTGAAGGCAAAGGACGCGGCAAAAGAGCGCGAAATCCCAAGCCGGGATACAAGAGCTAAATTCGCAATTATATCAATTACCAGCGAACGATACTAGTTGAGAATTGGCATGGAGCCTTTGAGAACATAATTACATCATTGGATCCCATATTTAAGCCACTGGCAAAGGCGCAAATAGTCGGATGAGGATATCGGAACTGCATGCCCTAAAATGACCTCCCGTGAACACGGAGGAGAGGGGAGTCGAATATAAATATAGGGTCGTTGAGACGGACTTACTTACTTCTGATAAGGTGTTCGAGCTGTTACCACGCCAGGGGTGCGTGACTTACTTCTGATAAGGTGTTCGAGCTGTTACTACGCCAGGGGTGCGTGACTTACTTCTGATAATGTGTTCGAGCTGTTACCACGCCAGGGGTGCGAAACTTAATTGTGAATATTCCGTGCTGTTACTACGCCAGGGAGGATGTGTGTATTTACTCGTGGAGTAGTGTTCGAAGTGTTAGAATGTTACGTAGCACAGTGCTTCATGACGTGTAGTAGTTCATATTACAGTCTTGAACAGTCTACTAGCAAGAAGAGTTCCAATATTTACCGAACAAATTATATTAAAACCTACGGATAGGAGTGTGAAATTCTACAAAAAGAAATTAGAAAGTACGTGGCGTGAGAACGATCACGCGTGTTCGACGTATTTCACCCAGTAAACAGTCAATCATCAACTGATACCTGGTCAGTTGCTTGAACACGCGACGGGAATTCGAGTGCGCGCCCGGGCCGTTGTAAAAGGGAATCCCGAGGTATCCCATGTTCCTAGTGTCCGGGAAAGGAACGAAAAATGTATATTCACATTACGTGAGCTAGATAAAAGGCCATAAATGTAAAGTTTCAGTTCAATATTAGTGTGTGTAAAATTATTAAAATGTTAAAATTTTTAAAAACTTGAAATTTAATATGCGTAAATCTGAAAAGTGCATTGCATTACTTCTTCAAGCTGGCATGAAATCCAGTAGGATGCAGGGCTAAACTGGACCGGGGCCTGTGCTCCTCGTCCAGTTTAGCAAACTGCAGGCTGAGATGAGTACCCTTTAACATATTTATAGATTGCTATCCTTAGCGGGAGGGAATCATATTCCTTCATTATGGTAACTTGATTGTGAAACGAGCCGTTTTCGGCTCGTTTAATTCAGAGATAGATAGACAAGAGGACAAATTAATATGTACATTATTAGATCAAGTACTCATCATAATTTTGATTACTTAATAGAGTAGAGTATGGTTGATTTGTTTATTCAAGTGCTTGAATTGTTTGAAATTATATGGAGCACGTTTCACGTAAAGATAAGATTAATATTCATTTCATAAGTGCTCAAATGTGTTTTCCGTTATCGGAAACTTTATAGATATTAAGGCATGTTGTAAGAGTATCCAGAGGTAGAGGGTTGCCGAGTGATTTTTGGTCTTGTGGGACGGAATGAAGTCATTGAATTGTTTGTAAATATCGATGATTATTCGTGCAGCGAAGTTCGCCAGTGGACAGAAACATAATAATCAGTAGAAGTATCGGAGTGATAAATGAACATGTGTAATGTGTAAATGACTGTTTATTGCAATGCTTTGTGAATAATGGCAAGGTCCTAAGTTAATGGAATGATTGCAAGTTAAAGTAATTTCAATGTGGAGATAACATGTGGCGTGAATATTTTGATTCGGGCAGTAAATTTGATTTTAACTTTAATTGTTGATATGACTTTTTTTGGACCCCATAATAATCATAAATATTTGTTTAGAAGTGATAGAGGCACGTGTATGAGATGGTCATGATATGTTGAAAGCCCAGAGCGTTTTGAGCCCATTTTTGAGATCGGAAGTCGTGCGGGACGGAAATCTGGCACGAGATGAATGTGAATTGTACTGATGTTGATGACGAAATAGATGGATCTTAAGGCCGACATTGAGGTCGTATGCCGAGACGGGTGTTATGAGTGGCAGAATAGAGTCCACGCACCGTGGGTTAAATAATTACATGTCTGAAGAGTTCCAGATAAAAAATGGACTTCAAAACGAAAATGGAAAGAATAATTTAGCACTTGCAGACATTGGGTGTAGTTGCTAAACTGAGAGGTGTTATGGGATTTGAGATTTATCTTAGGAGGACATGGTCTCCACGAATTAACGACAGTACGAAAATAAGGTTGCGGGTTCAAATACCGTTATTATGTCCTGAGGGATATGAAATCGGATCTGGGTGGTTCATTTTTGGGAGTTAACATATGTGACTAAGTTTTAAAGAGGGGGAATATAATTATAAATTTTCGAAATAATAATAATAATAATAATAATAATAATAATAATAATAATAATAATAATAATAATAATAATAATAATAATAATAATAATAATAATAACCGGGCGGTACACCTCCATGCCGCTCATTCAAATGTTACGCCAATTTAAACTCCTCTACAGGAGAAGTTTGGAACCTTGAAAACTGAACTAATTCTACTGTTTCTTAAAATATGTCACTACTGTAAGTTTGGTAATCTTGTAGTGTTCTGAACTGTGTCTATTTTGATTTGTGTTTGTTTATTCCGTATCAAGAAGTGTGGACATTCTCTTCTAGATGTCTCTACAGAGAAAAAAACTAGGATTACGCACTCTGTTGCAAAGGAATGAACCTTCTTGAAGAAGTTTTGTGTTCATAAGTTTTTGACTTTACTAAATTTTGTTCTGTGGTTTGTGGGTTGGCAACATTAATCATTTCTACCCGCTTGTTTTGAATTTAGCCAATCCCGAATTTCTCTAATTAATTTTTGACCAATAACGTATGCCTTCTCCGATATGGAGATGTTGCTTTAAGCTATCCAATAAAGTTGAAGGGAGTATGTGTACTCATTCTTGAAAGGTCTCGAATGTTCCACGAGGGTATATAAACTGCTGATTTTCTTGTCTCGGGGCCACTTCATCGACATCTTGCTTAGTGTGTGATTATGTAGCAGGGGGCGGGATGCGCCCCTTTCTTCGGGCAGCAGTTTATCCACAAGGTAATGGCCGCTTAATAACTTTATTTCTTGCTAGCTCAGCAGTTTAACCCTCGGGGCAGGTTCGAAACTTTTCTCATGTAACCTATCTTTAAAATGTAATAGACATTTGGTAAAATTTCGTCTCTTTAACTATAAATTGGGATAGAGAGTGCCTAACCCTCTCGAGCTCCCACTCATATTGTTTTGAGGTGACTACGTTTTCATAACCGTTTTTCTTCTCTTCGTAATGTAATAAAGTTTTCTTGTCGTGTCACCTCCTTAGTATGGGAGTAGCCCTTGCGTAAGCGGCCTAGTGCCAAGTAGGTTTTAAAAGTGTATTAGGAGTGCAAGCTTCGCCCCCATTCTATTTTGTATTATGGGCCGGTAACTTAACCTGATGTTTTATTTTCCTCATGTAAAGGCCCTGTAGGTTGGGTATCAAATACCCCTGTTTCTTGGTGTGCCTTAAGGGCAGATAGAAATGAAGCTTGTGGTAGCCTTTGATAGGCTTGTCAAATTGAGAGCGGGTCTGTTCTTTTTCTTAACACTGTAATTAGGAACAAGTGCTCTTTGTACTTAGGGGTTTTATGCCCTTCAGCAATGGCAGTTGTGAGCTGAGAGCTCAGGAATTATATTTGGGGCTTGAAGCCCAGATTTTGGTAATAACCCCCGAAATCTTGTAATTTCTTTGTACCTGATTTTGGCTTGTTGCTGACTTGTTATTTGTTGAGTTTTGAAAGTCTATATGAAAATTGTTAAACCTTGTTGTCTGTTAAAAATATAACCTTTGTCAAAGTTTTAAATTAACTTTAATTCTGTAGTTGAGACCTATTTCAGCCTGCACCTTCTTTCACCTCTGCAAATCCACAAAACATCGTAATAATAATAATAATAATAATAATAATAATAATAATAATAATAATGATGATGATTTGAAGAGGCAGAAGAAGAAGAATTATATTTTTATATTTCTGAATATAACAACTATGGTGGGAATTAAAATTAAAATATAGAATTTTCAAACTACTATAAAAATAATAATATTTGAAGAGTCAGAAGAAGAAGAACCTATTTTTTTCAGATGATAATAATAAGAGTTAGAAGTTGAAATATTAGAGCGAGGATGATTACGTGTTACGATAATCATGTTCTCCACTGTTAATAATAATAATAACAATAATAATAAGAATATAATACTGAAAAATATTTTCTTAATTTTTTAATTTTAATTATTTTTCGGATGATGATGGTGAATGATACTAGGGAAGTCACCTGGCGAAATAACGTATTAATGTCAAGTCGTTGTAAATAGTAAGTTATGTTAATACACTGACTGATAGAGCAAATGCAACACCAAGAAGGAGTGGTTCGAAAGGGATGAAAGTTGGGGAAAAAACAGAGACGGCACGGACGAATAATTGATGTTTATTTCAAACCGATATGCAGGTTACACAATGCGCACGGCATCGACTCAGTAGGATGTAGGACCACCGCGAGCGGCGATGCACGCAGAAACACGTCGAGGTACAGAGTCAATAAGAGTGCGGATGGTGTCCTGAGGGATGGTTCTCCATTCTCTGTCAACCATTTGCCACAGTTGGTCGTCCGTACGAGGCTGGGGCAGAGTTTGCAAACAGCGTCCAATGAGATCCCACACGTGTTCGATTGGTGAGAGATCCGGAGAGTACGCTGGCCACGGAAGCATCTGTACACCTCGTAGAGCCTGTTGGGAGATACGAGCAGTGTGTGGGCGGGCATTATCCTGCTGAAACAGAGCATTGGGCAGCCCCTGAAGGTACGGGAGTGCCACCGGCCGCAGCACATGCTGCACGTAGCGGTGGGCATTTAACGTGCCTTGAATACGCACTAGAGGTGACGTGGAATCATACGCAATAGCGCCCCAAACCATGATGCCGCGTTGTCTAGCGGTAGGGCGCTCCACAGTTACTGCCGGATTTGACCTTTCTCCACGCCGACGCCACACTCGTCTGTGGTGACTATCACTGACAGAACAGAAGCGTGACTCATCGGAGAACACGACGTTCCGCCATTCCCTCATTCAAGTCGCTCTAGCCCGGCACCATGGCAGGCGTGCACGTCTATGCTGTGGAGTCAATGGTAGTCTTTTGAGCGGACGCCGGGAGTGCAGGCCTCCTTCAATCAATCGACGGGATATTGTTCTGGTCGATATTGGAACAGCCAGGGTGTCTTGCACATGCTGAAGAATGGCGGTTGACGTGGCGTGCGGGCTGCCACCGCTTGGCGACGGATGCGCCGATCCTCGCGTGCTGACGTCACTCGGGCTGCGCCTGGACCCCTCGCACGTGCCACATGTCCCTGCGCCAACCATCTTCGCCACAGGCGCTGCACCGTGGACACATCCCTATGGGTATCGGCTGCGATTTGACGAAGCGACCAACCTGCCCTTCTCAGCCCGATCACCATACCCCTCGTAAAGTCGTCTGTCTGCTGGAAATGCCTCCGTTGACGGCGGCCTGGCATTCTTAGCTATACACGTGTCCTGTGGCACACGACAACACGTTCTATATTGACTGTCGGCTGAGAAATCACGGTACGAAGTGGGCCATTCGCCAACGCCGTGTCCCATTTATCGTTCGCTACGTGCGCAGCACAGCGGCGCATTTCACATCATGAGCATACCTCAGTGACGTCAGTCTACCCTGCAATTGGCATAAAGTTCTGACCACTCCTTCTTGGTGTTGCATTTGCTCTGTCAGTCAGTGTATTTATAATATGAAGGCAAATCCCTACATCTGGACCATTAGGTTAGAGTCGCTTTGTCGGTTCCTTCAGTTAACGATTAGCATATCTTGGTTAGGAACCCGGGGAGAGTTGTAGTTTCCCGGGTTGGTCTCATCTCAATAAAAGTGGATGCGATGACAGGGGTCATGTGATCGCGCCCACTTGGCCAACAAGTAATTGGTCCATGACCATCAATGGTGATTGTGTTAACGAGGGTAAATCTGATACCTTCAGATATCAACGGTTCCACCACCCAAATGGATGGGTGGTAAAAAGTGTCAAATATTGTGTAAGAAAAATCAGGAATAATTTGCCAATCCCGGCAAGTCAATGATCAACAGATTTTGATTGTGTGTAAAAAAATATTTTGTTTACTTAAATAAAATGCTCCTTTAGCATTTGCAAGGAAACAGTTCCAGGTTCTTGTTCTTGTAGAATAGTAAACCCTTGGTGACCGTTTAAATATCCGTCCCCATTCCTAGGACGGAGCCTTCATATTTTTCCCTTTGATCTGATTTGATATAATTTTTATGTGTTTTTATATGAGCCTTAAAGTTAATGATTAGATTGTCCCGTTCAACCCTGTAGTACTAATTGGATGGTGCCCATACATTCAGTTTGAGATCTTATATCCCTATATTAAATCTTATTTTTTATTAGTTGCGATAGATTCGGACCGTAACACTCCCTGCGATAAATGCTGGTTAGGACTCAGGCTTTGAGCGGTCCACTACATACAGGGTCTTTATTTATGCTTGGCAAGGACTTTCTCGCTCGATTTTTGCCGCCAGTGACGGTTAAGCTGCCAGCTACCGCGCGTGCGTATGTACGGCAGAATACGGTGCTCAAAATCATTATCATGCATTTTATTTACCATGTTTAGAGTTTATACTCAAAATCATTATCATGCATTATCATGCATTTATCATACATTTTACTCATCATCTTTACAGTTTATGCTGAAAATGTTCCCCATGCGCTGCCAAATAAAATGCTTGTTGCTTGTTGTTTTAAGGGGCCTAACATCGAAGGTCATCGGCCCGCCAAACATAATCGGCATCTCTTAATGAAGTGTACGAAAATCATAAAATCACAGGGGTAGCTTTTATCAATTTATCTGTTGCATATGATACAGTTAATCATCGTATACTGTTGAGCAAATTATACAACGTGAAAGAAGCATTACAAGATGACTCAAGTCATTTCCAATCTTCCCAAAAATCATAAGTTCTTCGTCGAATTTCATGATCAGAATATTTGATGGAGGAAACAAAATATGGGTTTGCCGCAAGGCAGTGTTCTCGCCCCTATGCTCTTAAATATCTGTATGAATGACCAACCTCTTCCAGTTGGCACCAGAAGCTTCATATATGCGGATGATCGAGCTATTACTACTCAATCAAACTGCTCCGAGGTTGTAGAAGAAGTTATCAGAGGCTCTTTCTGAACTATTCCACTACTACAGAGGATACCAATTGAAGCCTAACCCATCTAAAACTCAGGTATTTGTCTTCCATTTAAAGAACAAACGGGCGTCAAGGAAATTGCAGGTAGTATGGGAAGATACTCAACTAGATCACTGCCCAACATCTAAATATCTAGGTGTAACATTTCATCGCGCTATTGCCTATAAACAACACTGCATGAACATCAAGCAGAAAGCGTCAACTAGAAACAACATCCTTCGCAAGTTGTCTGGAACCAATTGGGGTACGCATCCAAAGATGATGTGAACTACAGCCCTGGCTCTGTGTTACTCCGCTACAGAACGCTGGCCATGTTTGGTGCTAAACAATTTGACATTTCTCTAAATGAAACATGTCGACACATCACTGGCTGTTTGAGGCCAACACGACGAGATAGAATATACTGTTTGGCTGTAATCGCCCCACCAGATATTAGAAGAGGAGTAGCATCCATGAATGAGAGGACTAAAGCACTTTCCTCATGTGCACACACATTGTACGGATATGAACCAGCCCACCGAAGTATGAGGTCTAGGAGGAGTTCCCTGAATACAACCGAAGATCTAAACGAATCTGCTCAATTCACAAGGTTGAGATAATGGAGAACTAGAAATCCTCAACTTGCTGGTTGGATGCTACCAATTGAACATCTACCTCCAGGACACGAGGAACATTGGTCTACTTGGGAATCGTTGAACAGGCTTCGCACTGGGGTGGGTAGATCAAGAATCACTATGGTAAAGTGGGGCTTTCCTGCCACATCCAGGCTATGTGAATGTGGTGAAGACCAAACCGCAGCCCATTTCGTGAACTGTAGTAAGTGTCCTTTAAGTTTCACAATGCAGGACTTGATGACTGCGACACCTAATGCCCGTGATTTGGCAAAATTCTGGGCAGACACTATTTGATATGTATGTCATTCAGTACCATTATGTTATGTAAATGTTATTGAGATAGCCGCTTTCTTATTTGAACGACAATTAGACGTATAATCAGGCACACTGCACGATCGAGCATGTGCCCGCACTGTTTGGATCACGCAGCTATGAGCTTGCATTCAGGAGATAGTAGGTTTGACCCCACTGTCGGCAGTCCTGAAGATGGTTTTCCAATTGATGACTTTCATATTCATTATAAGCGAAATGTGGATTAGTTTCGAAAGAAATGCATGGGTTTGTAGACCGAATCATCCTATTTTCAGACTCGTTCTCCAGTACGTGAACGATTCACTAGAATGGATTCGGGCTAACGTTTTCTTTCGGCAGTGCTGATGGACATGAATGCAGATAGAATGATTGATTCTACAAACAGGAGGGGAAATTAGTGAAAGAAAATTAATATATGTGGCAATGGCCGAGATGTGCAAGTCGGCTTACATTCCGGAATATTTGATACAAATGATCAATTGTTATATCTAGGGACCTGAATTCACCAACTGATGATAATAACAGCGAAGGAGATATATTTTATTTACACACACACACATAGTCCGCAAGTAACGTGCCGTATATAAGGAAGTATGTACTATACACTTTGATTCATGCACTGTGTAATACAATTTTGGCATGCATATTAGCTATTCTCAGAAATATTAATGGGCTAAATTTAAAATCGATCTAACAAACCTCATTTACAGTATAGTTTGTCGCTGTTGAGGCGTTCCTTTATTTTCGACATTTGAATATCCTGGTCAAGTATACTGCTGATTGCAAATACCCGAAGAGCGTGAAGGAACTCTGTTAATCAAGAATACTCAAGGTACATAGTACTGGCGAAATTACAAGCATTGCATTTACATTGGTCTAGGTTCATTGATTATTAGTCAGTGAAAAACGTCGTGGTGTTGTGTCAGACTGTTAGTGCTAGTTTACAAGTTATCTGAAGAAATCATTCTGAGTGTCATGTCTGTATGCAATACAGCCATAGAGTGAACCTAATGTCTGAAAGTGATCAGTGATCACATTGATGGTATGCGAGAATGTGACGTATCGTTCTAAGAAATTTTACGATAGATGGGGCAAATCATTTCAGTTGCCCCGAGAGTATACAGCAATTGATTTTAAGGAAGGCATTCCAGGTGGAAACAACGCTTTCGACGTGGATCTCTGACAATTGCTAGAGAAAATCATTCTGTCAGGAAAAGTAATTGAGTCACCGTTATGTATCATCATCTACGTTTTAAATAGTAATAGGATATCAACTGCCTTATGGAACGGTTTATCATCATTTGTTACATAATAGCACCCTTGCTTTTCAAAGACAACTAATCACAAATAATCACAATCCTGGCAGGCTACAATCGTGCATGAAACCATTCAAGACATTGTTTGGAGGAGACTGAACGGAGAAATGTCAAACTATGCGATGAGTCACGATTTTGTTTACGTGAGTATCCTATGAATACCTCTATCAGGTAGCACCTTAGGGAGGAGCGTCTTATTGTCATAAGTCATAATACACGAACGCAAGAAAGAACTATTCGGGGAAACATCGGATATGATAGGAAATCACCCCTAGTACGTACCCGTATCATCATTAGGAGGGTGCACTGTGTCGATGATATCCTGAGACTAGTAAGCTATTCTTTTTGCAATTCAAACCCCACACCATATATCTCTAAGATAATGCCAAGCCGCATATGGCGAACACTACACGTGCCTTCCATTTCTACCATGGAACACTAGATTATCGATTTGTCACCCACATAAAATATGTGATGCGTGATCAGAAAACGGGGCTACACCAGTTTGATACCAATGAAACGCTATTTAATTCGACATTCAAACGAGTACGAAATGTTCCAGAAATCAAGATTATAAACACCAATGATTTATTAATTCTGAAAATCTTGCATATTTGACAGGAAAGCTTCATATATTTCCTCGGTCCTGCATAATAAACATGCACTGTGAATAATGAGATGACTGTCACAACTATGTATCTCATGCTAATCATTAGGAAATCAACACGACCTCCAGAGAGGTTGTCTGTACTAAAGAGAAACTGAAGTAATGTCATAAAGTAAATGGCATCAATTGGGTAACAGAGCTCTATTAATATCCTTGTAATGAGAGTAATCGAGGATAGGTACACATCCTCAGTACTTGTGCCTTTGATATTTGGAATGATATCAATTCCCGTATAAACATTTCTTCTTTTGTGGTCTTCCCTCTTTGACGCTTAACCATACCTCACTCACAGAACGCACTTTATTTTAATGTCATTCATATGATTCATGAGTTCATCGATTACAGGCTGGTCATCAATATCGCTATCAAGCGCAGGCTACATTCAGACGGGATAATTTAGTGGATTAATCGACATATTTACCGAATTCATGGTTCAGATTGCTCAACTGACAAACGTGTAAGTTTCTTATGAAGGAATGTCTTATCATATGAATGGAAGAATGTTTGGCTACGAGGGTTGCGATTCAAAGTTCCTCGTTCATATGTTGTACTTAATTTAGAAACTTTCATACTTGAAATGAAATAAATGCATTGTGTATTCCTCGTGGTGTGAAGTCTGGCGCACACCAATCTGTTATAGTACCATTCAACAGCTGCAGGCGAGTTTCGTGCTCTCTGTTCAATAATACTTGCAAAAAGCACACACACACATACATTACGATGTTGGCTTAAGGAAGAAATGAACTGACGAATTTCCGGCTTAGTGAGCTTCATAACGAAGTCCTTTGGAGTCACTAGTACATCAATCCCATTCCTTTAGACAACATTCCATCATTATAATGTTTCCGGAAACTACTAGCTGTTTCAGGGACATTAAATGTGTAGCTTCAAATATCACATGAAATTTACCACGATAAAGTTCTTTGCTACTATCATATTTAATTCATGTTTCACAAAACATTCAAGATACGTTCTCTATGGATCAGAGCATATTAAATGAATCTCGCTCATCGAGTCTCGCGACGATACTCGTAACATGATCCTCCTCTCGTCTTAGTACCTTGGATGTCGGATTTCGTGTAATGAGGGGCTAATATTAATTACCGGTACTTGCAATTCTGAAAAACACTTCTCGATGCCTTTTATGAATTTCGCTCAGCCAAGAGCTCCCAAAATTCAGTTTCAATTTGTATAGCGTAACAGCTAACTACGTATCGAATGTGATCGCTGTTAGTTTAATTCCAGCGTGCATGATATGCAACTCTCTCCATCATGCTGTGTAGAATAGTTAGTGTAATAATGTACCAAGATGTTATGTTTGAGGCATGCCTGATATGGCTCGTTCCCTTCTCAAATATCAATTAATTAACAGAAGTGAGCAATGGTGCTGAGATAATTAATTACGCCTATCAGTCCTGGTGTGGAAGGAGCCGACTCACCGCAACTCTGTTACTTCAGGAGGAGTCGATCTGGACGCGCTTGTCTTCAGCCCGCAGCTGCCAGCGTCCGTCAACAAGGAATCTGTCTCTCACCGCAAGAAGGAAGATTAATCATTCTTCGAATTTCATTCATTAGGAGAATGCTTCGTGTCAGATTCGGAGACTTTAATCTACGTTCAGGTAATTGACTCAGTTTGGTTTTGACTGGGATTTTTAACAATGTTACACAAACCTATGGACGTCCTATAAAGCCTAGATATGGCTACAAATGTTTTCAAATAACACCCACTGACTAATCACTGCATCTCCGAAACGTCTTAATTAGGTAGCTTCAAATTTCACACGAGAGTTGCCCTTATATCTTATACACTTACTAAGAGAAGGTTTCAAAATCTATCAACCCCTAAAAGGGGTGAAATGAGGTTTAAACTCCGAAAATCAAAATATTCTTTCCTCCGAAACCCCTTGACAAACACCTTTAAACCTTCAAATAATAGTTATTATTTCATGTCCTAGAAATACATTTTGAATAATACAAGGCTTTAGAACATTCCATCCTTCGGCGTTTCAAATCTGGGTTCCTACTCAAAACCGAGGAAAAAATCTCCGAAACCGTTTGGCTTACGGAGTTAAAATTTTACAATACTTGCCGTTTAATGTTCGAAATTTTAAGTCGGAAATAATTGTAGAGCATTCTCCGCCAATAGAATCGTGTGGGGTTAGTTAAAAAAATCTTTTTTCCGAAATCATTCTACGTTCGAAGGAAATCGTTTGATGTACAAAGTTAAAAAATGTCCCATGGTGGTCGCAGCTATTTCGTAGATATTATATACGACAGGCTTTTTAAATATTCCACCCCTGCTGAAGTTAAATGGGGTAAATACCCGGAATAACGTGCCATTCCTACAAACCCGTTTGACTTGAATCGTTGAAATTTCACATAATGGTTGTTCTTGGATGTCCTGTGTGTTAAATAGTAAATACATCAAGTCATACCACGTCTAAGTTGTTGAAATAGTGGTTACCTCCAAAAGCAAAAATATTAATTTCTTCGAAACTCTTTGACGTACGAAGTTGAAACTTAGCACGACCGTTCATCTTTAACGTCTTACATATTGAACAAGAAATGGTTTTAAAACATTCCGCTTCTATAGTGGAGGTTAACAATTTTTGGGGCTAGAAAATATCGTCGGCTTACTTCTAAAACCTCGTATGTTACAATGTTCTTCCTACCCATTATATTCCGTAACACTGGTCACGCCTCCCAGCCACATATTTATATGCAATCCACCAGAACCTTTTTCGTACTGTTCATTTTCCTGTGCAAACGTATAAAGGAAAATGGATTTTACAATACAGTATTGTAGGGATGTTGTTTTCATGGCGAATTTGAGCACTCCTAGAGTTAACGTATTTTAGGTTCGATTTACTTTACACATACCCACAGGAAAATGAACACAACGAAAATTGCTCTGAGGGCCTGTACATCCACATGTGGCTGGGAGGCGTGACCAGTCTTAAGGAAGAAAATGGATAAGAAGCGCATTGAGAGATACGAGGTTTTAGAAGTAAGCCATCGATATATTAATTCGTTTAGAGCGATGTAGAGCAACTAGCAAAACGAAATTCGTTTAGAACCGTTTGATTTACGAAGTTGAAATTTCACATGATGGTCACTTTCTTATGTCTTATATCTTAAATAGGACTTGTTTTAAAACACTCTACCCTTGACAGGTTGAAATGGGGGTTACCTACCAAAACAAAATTATTCATTCCTTCGAAACCTATGACGAACGAAGTTGAGATTTCACACGATGGTTGCTGTTTTATGTTTTAGTTATTAAATATGGAAGGATTTTAAAACATACCCTCTAAGAGGGTTATTGGTGTTATGGGCCGAAAACCAAAATAAAAATTCCTGCGATCCTTCGACGTACGAATTTGACATTTTTGATGGTGGTATCTCATTTAAGTCATAGATGTTAAAAAGGAAACAGGTTTAAAACGTTTCCCCACTAAGGAGGTTAAGGGGATTTTAACAGCTGAAAACAAAAGTATTCAATCCTCTGAAAGCGTACGAAGTTGAAACCTCTCATGATAGTTGCTCTTCTTTCTGTAGGGCTTGGAGAGGATATGTCGAATGGGATTAAAAAAGGAGTTATTGCCTGAAGATCAAAATTAAGCATCCTCGGAAACCATTTTACATGGAGTGGATATTCCACATGATGGTTCCTCACATTTTCTGAGAATTTAATAAGAAATTGTTTAAAAATCCGAACTATAAGCGGGTTAGCAAGGAGATACACACGGAAAATTACGTTATGTTAATGCATAACTTCGCTGAAAGAAGTATTTGAAAAAACAATTTCCTCCTAACACATGCAACAGGAAACAAAACCTAAGGATTAGAGTACAGTGAAGACCAAAAATAGCAAACAATACGAATGGACTTTTAACGAAATGCACCTTACTGATACGTGTAGTTTCTTTTACGTTCGTGTAGCCGGCGCGTAGAGTTCCCTCTCGCCATTGCGTGAAAGCAACATTTTGCGTATTTCTGCATGGGTTATGGTACGATCCTGACGATATACGTTTGTATCTGCTACTCATTGTTTTCTCTAATTCCACTGCATAAGGACCTTGCAGACACCAGCTTTTTGTCGTTTTCTTCTAAGCCACATAATGGTTGGAATTTGGTGTTTTCTTGGCTTCATTATTTGAACTTGGATCTCCGCTTCTGTTATGAGGATTTCAATCAAACTCTTCTCTAGATAATGTTTTCATATATGACGACGGAATACTGCAATGCTTTCTGGTTAGAATTCTGATTATATACTTTGAAATTGATTATTGTGTTAATCTTACTTAAGTGTTGGCTTTGTATTTTGGTTATTGATTTGTGGAACATATAATACTGTATAATTATTATGGACCATATTTAGTTAACGGTATGATTACTATGCAACACGTGGTGCACATCACGGGTAACCGAGACTCACTCTTCTTTTCACTGACACACTTTCTGTATGATTCTTTAAGTAGGAAGTCCTAAACTTGTGCAATGGTACTAGGCTTCGGGTTTATTATTCCACGATCATCTCATAGGAGTGGCTATCTTTTCAGGCTCTGCTCAAGGAGAAATATCTTTTGTACCTCGCATTTCTCTCATCCTCTCGCCCTTTGAATCTAGAAGGAAATTCTGCTTTGCAATGGCTATTAATAGGGTTGAGTTGTATCTAAGGGTTTCTAGAGCATATCTGAGGACAGCTGTAAAGATCGGGCCAGCTAAGAAGACGTCTGGTTGCGCATGCGCTCTTTGGACGATCCAGCGTAGCGCCTCCCCTCCTAACAGAACTCCTGCTGCAAGGACAGTTCAGTGCATAAGTTTACATTCAGCTGTCGCGCGCTACTTTGTATTTTCTTCTTTAGTTATTACTTTAGCTGTTCGACCGAATAGTGAATTTTCTGTAATTTTTAATTCTACCAAGTCTTTTTCAGTTTTTTTGTACCAGTTCGGTTTTGTTTTGCGGTTACGGAAGAAGTCATCTGTTCGGGTAATCTATTAGAGTTCATTCTGAGGAGAAGATGACAGTAAGAAATTATTCTCCTTTTCCGCGTAGTATCTAAGAGTTTTTCAATTTTCTTATAGTGTGTTTCATGATTGACGTATATTATTATTATTATTATTATTATTATTATTATTATTATTATTATTATTATTATTGTCGACTTATTTTACATGATGTGGCTCAGGTTATGAAGCCTACTGTTATAGCAAACTGTGCATCTACATCGTCGTAAAGTTAATTTTACATTAAATTATAATTTAAAATAATGAGTACGAAAATTGATACACGAAAACGGTTTTCACAGCTACTATAATAAGAGGTTAAATTATGTTCTAACTCCGTAAATCTATCCATCATCTGTAACACTTGTAAATAAATGCATTTCGGCTAGGAATGTCTGTAATTTACAGCTGGAAAAGAATTACACTAACTAAAAATCTGCGAAGTGTTACATGTCAGTTATAACAAATATTTCGGGTCAACTGTACGTCGCCACAACACTGAGCGAGAAGGGGAAGTCAGCGTTCTCACTCCCACGGCTCTGCTTTCTCACTCGCACACTTCCCTCATCGGATGTCTTCCTAGCTGGCCCGATCTCTATGTAGCCTGTTGTAGAATGAGCACCCCTCACAAATAGGTAGTCATAAGGTATACATGAAATATATATTTACAAAGAAAATCTGTAAAATTTAGTAGTGATGTTGTTGGGGCGGTGGCGGATGCTTTCTTTAAGCGAAATAAAGTGGTAATCAGCCTATGCAATTAAGATGTTTTAATTTAAAAAATGCTATTTGTTCGGGGCGTCGACCTATGAAGATCTTTTGCCCCTACTTCCACCATATGGGAGGAACCTTCGTGTATTATGAATATAGCGGAAGTGTAAAGTGTTGAATGTGAGGAAAGGAACGTTAAGGACGACACAAACACCCAGCCCCCAGGCCAGGGATATTAATCATTTACAATTAAAAACCCCTGTCCCGGCCGGCAATCGAACCCGGGGCCGCTCGGTGACAGGCGGACACGTTGCCCCCTACACCGCGGGGCCGGACCTGCAATTAAGAAGAAAACTGCTTAATTAAGGCCTCTTGTGAGGTGAGAGGATCTGCTTAATGAACAAAAGGGCCATGAAATGCACTGAAATTAAATTACACCCTTGATCACGGAAACCTGACCTCATCAAAGTTTGAAGAGTACAAAAGCTGACCAACAGAAGCCGATGGTAATGATGAAAGGAAAAGCCTGGCACAATAGTAGAAGTAATGACTCACCTACCTAGGAACAGTGTGGCAGCCACATCACAGCTTTACTGACTCTTGAAGCTATCAGAAGATACTGACGATGTATTCTACAAGCTTCACCGACAATGGGGTCTCCAATATTAAACATTTCAAACAGATCATTCAGTTTAAAACTGTAATGGAGCAGGGGTATCTTTCTAATTTTACTATACATCCCCACATATAACCTCAACGTATGGCAGAAAAATAGAACTCATCAGATATTTATCATCAACAGCAGTTCTAGAATGCTAGGCAAAACTTAATCAATTTAGATCATACAATTTTATTAAACTAGTTCTTGCAATAAAGTGGTTAACTAACACTGACTCCTTTGTAGTAAGACTGGTATCCAAAGGCTTCTAGACTTTTGTACACCGTTGTAATTCATAGTACACCGAGCTCGATAGCTGCAGTCGCTTAAGTGCGGCCAGTATCCAGTAATCGGGATATTGTGTGTTCGAGCCCCCCTGTCGGCCGCCCTGAAGATGGTTTTCCGTGGTTTTCCATTTTCACACCAGGCAAATGCCGGGGCTGTACCTTAATTAAGGCCACGGCCGCTCCCTTACAATTCCTAGGGCTTTCCTATCCCATCGTCGCCATAAGACATATCTGTGTCGGTGCGAATTAAAGCAAATAGAAAAAAAATCATCGTACACGGGAAATAATCCTATGAAAACACTAATAAAAGAGTTCAACGACAATTCTTGCTTTAGTTCATACTTACAAATTTGAATAGAATATAGGTTGTAACCAACATATGGGACAATATTTCAGAAAGAGACTGCTCATATCTGCGGAAGAATAATAAGTCATTCCTATATGGGCAAGGAAATGCTTAATATCTTGAGTTATCAGGCTGTCTAGTATGACCTCAGTGTCCACAGCAGTTCATTTTCTGCAATTAATTCCAATAATTATAATATCTATACGTCCGGGCTGAACTCAACTACCCTATTGTACATCAGCCATAGGTGAAGGAATAATTGCACATTGCGGAGCCTTTCAGGCAAAGTGAACTGCGTGAGAAATTTCGAGGCTTGTTCAGAAATAGATAATGCGATGAGCTGAAGTCTATTCACACAACCGAGTGAGTTGGAATCATTATAAGTTACTAGTTTAAAATAATGACGTATGTGCTCAGTGATAATAAAATATGCTATAAAACCGGTCTTAGTATTTTCCGTTGGTACACATTTTGTTTCGAATGCCATATCAAACCCTTGAAACAAAAGTAACCTAAATAAAACTTCTCAATGTCTACTTCTAAACGCAATTTGACTTGACTTCTCCATTACAGTGAATGCATCGTTAGTAAGACCTCATGAGTAACTAAAAGCTGATGAAGGGAGCGAACATACAGATGTGCCTAATTACTTATTTTCTTCATCCCTAACGAAATTGCCTTAACGATACTGTACTTGTGCGTGATATTTGACATCGTGACCACAAACATAGGGTTTTACAAATTTTACTTAAAATCCGAAACAAAGGGAACAGATATTTAATTTCAAATGTCGTATATTCACTTTAGTACACGCTTTCGCCAGTATTCGAACCGCTACTCCCTGGGTGAGAAACCATTGACGATGTCACTCCGCTATCACGCTCCACGATATTTCCTTTCCTATCTACATCATGGAAATTCGGAACTCTTTATCTCTCCGTAAAGAGTAGGATGCCATTTTATTTGTCTAGTTGACATCTGTATGAGAGAGGATGTATTTCATATAGGCCTATGCGTGGACCATGTACGAGGGCCATGCGGAAAGTAGTACCCGTTAGCGCCGCATGAAGCGCTGACGACTCGGGTAGCCGCTGGGCAAGAACAGACCGCGTCAGTGGCTTGCCTGCCTGTTCTGTGCGAGGTTGCGTGACGCTAGCATTGCCTGTGTTGTGTCTGTGATCATTTAAAATGTTTAAACAAATTGAGAACCGCGCCAGTTGTGAAGTGAAGGCCGTGATTAAATTTCTTAATGCACAAAACGTTCGACCTTGTGATATTCATCTCCAATTAACGGAGGTGAATGGAGACAATGTGATGGACGAGTCGTCTGTTCGGCGCTGGTGTCGCAACTTCAAGAAGCGTGAGGAACGATCGGCGCGTCACAATTGATTAATTCTGTGAACATTTTCCTAATGTTTCTCGAACAATTGTTCATGAAATTGTCAAAGACCATCTGCATTATTCAAAAATCTGTGCAAGGTGGGTCCCTCGCATGCTTACAGAGGAGCACAAAACCAACCGTATGGCTGCAGCACTGACGTTTCTGGGACGTTATTCCGATGAAGGAGACTCTTTCCTGACTCGCATCTTGACAAACATGGGTTTGTTATGCATCACCTGAGAGTAAACAACAGTCAATGGAGTGGCATCATGCTCATTCACCAACCAAACCAAAAAAATTCAAGACAGTTCTGTCCACCAGGAAACTCATGGCAACCATTTTCTGGGTACGCCGAGGTGTACTGCTCATTGATTTTATCTCCCGTGGAGACACAATTAATGCTAATACGTATTGTGAAACATAAGGAAATTACGGCGGGCAATACAAAATCGACGGCGAGGTCTATTGTCTACAGGCGTCTTTCTCCTTCATGACAATGCCAGGCCTCATGCAGCTGCGATAACACAACAACTTTTGCAGCAATTCAAGTGGGAAACCTTCGACCATCCTCCGTATATCCCGGACTTGGCCCCTTCGGTTTTTCATCTCTTTACGAAGCTTAAAGACTTTCTGGCGGGAAAAAGATTTGACAGCGATGAAGAACTTAAACGAGCCGTGACTACGTATCTCAATACGCCGGCGGCGGAGGACTATGACGCTGGAATACTAAAACTCGTCCCAAGTTATGACAAATGCCTAAAGTTGCTTGCAGAGTATGTGGAGAGGTATTGTAAACTATGCTATTTCCAATAAAAATGTGTATATTTGTTAATGTATACTCCTGTGTCTTTATTGCGTAAACGGGTACCACTTTCCGGATGGCCTTCGTATTACAATTAATACCCCCTGGTACTGTCGACTGCCAGTATTATAGAGTAGAATATTCTTCAGTTGTTAAATATTTAACATAAAATAGACATTGTCAACGAAAGTAAAACCATACTTGTACACTCAACCGCACAAAAATTGGCCTTCGTTGAAGATGAATTTCTTTCAAAATTCTGTTGTTTGAAATAGAATGAACATATTATTCATGTGGTAGGATTCTAAGTATCATATCTGCCACCGACTATCCACAGATTACGAATATTCTAGCGTTTCCAGAAAGTACAGAGTTAAATATTTCTTTGCCGGACAATTTTTGTGCAATTGAGGGTACGTACACAGGTATGCAAATTCATTTTATTAAAAATCCTTTAATTTCAAAATATTCCCGAGTTGATTAAAAGTGGAGCCTATATTGAATACTAGTTCTTTTCAGTCTAAGAAAAATGTATTAAATATTCTTAACTGAATAATCAAATAGCTTGAATCGGTCTTTTGTAGCTTACACGAGGGCGTGAAACGTCTTCAATGTACAAATTTCGTAGTGGAAATTTGATATAAACAGAAATGTAACGTCGTATGGATTTTTTAGTGCCGGGATATCCCAGTAAGGGTTCGGCTCGCCAGGTGTAGGTATTTCTATTTGACTTCCGTAGGTAACCTGCGCGTCGTGATGAGGATGAAATTATGATGAAGACAACGCATACACCCAGCCCCCGTGCCATTGGAATTAACCAATTAAGGTTAAAATCACCGACCCCGCCGGGAATCGAACCCGAGACCCTCTGAACCGAAGGCCAGTACGCTGACCGTTCAGCCAACGAGTCGGACGATATAAGCAGTAAAAGGCTTTCATTCAAATCTTTTCTTACAGCGTAGGAGTAGAACAATCATTGAACACATACCTTATGTTCGGAATGGAGATTGTGTTGCCCTAGAATGCAGATCTGTAGCAGTGTAAGTCTGGAACGAATACTGTGCACCTCCGTCTAATCTGAGTCAGATAATGGGATCCATCGAAGGATTTCAATCACGTCCTTGCATGAACTAATTTTGCCACGAGGACCCGTACAGTAGGAAACCAATGTTAATCGATTGACTCGTAACTGCTTTCTGTAGAGTTATCTACTGGGCGAGGATCGAAATTAATTTCGCTGGACTGTGTTCCTTGCTAAATCTTGTCAAATTATGTCACAACAAGGTTTCCTCTTTAAATAATAATTTTAATGTTGAGAAGCGTCCGATTTCTTACCTGAATGGTCAGCGTTAAGGCCTCAGGTTCAAAGGGTCCTGGTTCGATTCCCGACCGGGTCGAGGATTATAATCGCATCTGATTAATCCTTCTTGCTCGGAGATTGGGTGTTTGTGTTTGTCCCAACACTCTCCCCTTCAAATTCACACAACATATCACACTAACAACCGCCGGAGAAACACCCAATAGTGATTATATCCTTCCAAATAGGGTTGGCACCACAAAGGGCTTCCGGTCGTAAAGCAAGGCCAAATCCACATGTGCGTACCCGAGACCGCACAGGTGTGGAAAAAGTGGAAGAAGGAGAAGAATAAAATGTTGAGAGGCAAAGATTTATACTTCGTTCATATTTTTCTTATCTTATTGTATCAGTGTAAACCTGTTACATTTCCAAGTAGTGTCACGTGGTAAGATACATTTTTAAAAGTCGTATCGTTTTGCTTTGATAACCAGGTCGTCTGTCTCTCATATCAGACTACTCCTTGTAAGATCTCATGAGTCCGCTTTAACCCACAGATCATGACTCAATTCCTTGGATGCCGGGAATCGACACTAGGGCCACTAGGTAAGGATATACAGGGCTAGTTGGCCGTGCGGTTAGGGGCGCGCAGTTGTGAGCTTGCATCCGGGAGATAGTGGGTTCGAACCCCACTGTCGGCAGCCCTGAAGATGGCTTTCCGTGGTTTCCCATTTTCACACCAGGCAAACGCTGGGGCTGTACCTTAATAAGGCCACGGCCGCTTTCTTCCCACTCCTAGGCCTTTCCCATCCCGTCGTCGCCATAAGACCTATCTGTGTCGGTGCGACGTAAAAACAAACTCAACAAAAAGGCAAGGATAGACATGCTAGCCGCTAAACCACTGGGGATGAGTAAGTAATTTCATTAGCTCAATTCATACGGGAAATCTTGTATTAATCATTTAACTAGAACTGGTCTGCGTATTCTTTTCCTTCCTAAAATATGAAATAGAGTATCAAATAAGATACTGTCCTAGGCAGGCAAAATGTGGTAATTGTGCAGTCGATATACTGTTGTGTTAGCTTAGATTGAACGTGAGATACGGAAACCGTATACTTGCGGAGAGCGTTGTGTCCTGAAGTGCAGAAATCTCAATTTTCTTGTCTGTTTACATTTGTGTATTCAGGAAACGATTCTTGTAAAGGGATGTTTGGAAAGTAGGGAGTAAATTGTCACTCTTATTTGCTATGTACCAACATCAAAGAAGATGAAGCGTCAATCAACCTCTACAACTCAATGAGGAAACGAGAAGAAGGTATCTACCATGAATGGCCACCATTATATTAAACGGAAGATCATTTCAGTATCCATAGATATTTTAAATCCTTTACGATATTAAAAACAAAATGCTCGATATAATCGCCTTTAAAGCGGATTTCGTTAATTTATTTCTATGAAAGGAAACAGAAAACCTGGAAAATATTCATTTCGAATGAATAAGCTATTTATGAGTCCCATTTCACAAGCAATCAAATGATATTAGAATAAATGTTCATGTGTAGTACAGAAACGTAAAGCTATTACTTTTCGCAACATGATTAAAAAAGTGACTGACTCACAATAAATAATTAAAATTTAATTTTTTTTTGACATCATAAGAGATAATTTCGGTAAAGAAACAGAGGAAATACCATCTTCTTTCCACTGATGTACATTCACTCATATTTCTTTTCTTTTTTGGCTATTTGCTTTACGTCGCACCGACACAGGTAGGCCTTATGGCGACAGTGGTACAGGAAAGGCCTAGGAATGGGAAGGAAGCGGCCGTGGCCTTAATTAAGGCACAGCCCCAGCATTTTCCTGGTGCGAAAATGGGAAACCACAGAAAACCATCTTCAGGGCTGCCGACAGTGTCGTTCGAACCCACTATATCCCGGACGAGAGCTCACAGCTGCGCACTTCTAACCGCACGGCCAACTCACCCGGTCACTCATATTTCAACACGCAGTACACTTGCGTTCCAAACCGATAATAATAAAGAACTATCACTCCGCAAGCCGAAGGATCAGAAACCTCTAACGGCACAAACAGGCGTTTTTAAACTGGAGACGATGATTATAGTTCTATTTTATTCCACATTTTGAACTAACATCAGTATCGTTTTAATAATTGTGTACTTTATTTTCCATTTTAAAGGAATATCCATGTGAAATCTTACTATTTATGAATATGTACTTCAGAACCTCTCAGGGTGCATGCCCCTGTGCACTGTACGGCGCAAAGTGCAGGGAACGACTTCACTAAGTTGACCGGAGTGCAAACACCCATTCCACTTCCCCTAAACTTGTCTCACCCGTTCGGTCTGTCTCCGCCTTCTTCACCTTCCCCGCTGATTCTCCCCTCACTGCGAAATGTTTATGTGTGGTCAGCGGTGACAGTGTTGTATGGGACAACGTTGCCGGTGTTAAAACACTCTTCTTTCAATTTGGTTTGAGCAGACAATTTATCTTCTGTAGCTCTTCTTTTCCTTTATCTTTGCAATGATACCAGTTATGCCTGGAACAAGGGGCAGCTGACAGCAATTCTGAGAGCCTTCTTTAAATTACAATCAGAAAGAGGCCTACTCGCACGCAATCTAGTTTTCATACAAATCAAAACAGGCAAAAATACCTTTCACATATGCATGTGGAACCAAACACAGAAATATCCTTAGCTGCTTCTCGGTGCAACTACGGAAAATCTTCCTTCGACAAATTCTCGCAGAATTTGAGCAAAGCCTTTGTAAAGGAAAATAGACCTTTTCGATTAACTTATCACATAATTATTGTCCCACGGGTTAAGCATTCGGCTTTATCGCCACGACTGACAAAAAAATACGAAAGTTACCAGTTCGATTGAAATGGACTTTCGGAAGCTTTTGCTTCCTTCGACGCAGGTTGCTCCATTATTATTTTGTGGTCTTTCACTAATCTATTTCACTGATAAACAATGTTACTGGTGTTAAAACACTCTTCTTTCAACTTGGTTTGAGCAGACAATTTATCTTCTCTAGCCCTTCTTTTCCTTTATCTTTGCAATGATACCACTTATGGCTGGAACAAGGGGCCGGCTGACAGCAATTCTGTCTCGGCAACCTACACCATACGAGTCAAGCCGATTTGAGCCGAGTCGGACCGATGCACAGTGCACGGAGTCTCTGCGCCTCGGTTTGCACGTGTGAGATGTTGGGTGTTTGAGAGGCCCTGATCTACTTAAAACTATTCTAGGTACAGTAAAACTTAGGGTATCGAGTAAGAAATTGTAGCACAGAAGATATACGGTTGATTGTAGCCTATTGTAGTATGAATATGAATAGCGATTACTTCATTAAGTGGCTAATTAGATGACTTATCAACTCTAATGTCAGAGGTAACACACAGTCCTCCCATCCCTAGAAAGTGTAAGACAAATATGGCAGCATTATTTGATTTTTCATTTCTGTACGTATGTAGTTTATTACCATGATGCGGACATTCTAGTCCTGGATGCGGTTAACATCGTGTTACAATTTTAAATGAGAACTTTCAAGTATTTTGTGTTTTTATTTTATCAAAATATTGGTACAGTATACGAAGTTTCGTACCAACTTTCGCATCCCTAGTAGCACAGTACATAAACAGACATCAGGATACATGCAATTTTCACACGTGAAATAAAGTTCCCTTGGGTTCTATATTGAAACTTCTGTTGTATTTACTTTCCAGAAACTTGCGATAACCGAGCTCGATAAATGCAGTCGCTTAAGTGCGGCCAGTATCCAGTATTCGGGAGATAGTAGGTTCGAACCCCACTGTCGGCAGCCCTGAAAATGGTTTTCCGTGGTTTCCCATTTTCACACCAGGCAAATGCTGGGGCTGTACCTTAATTAAGGCCACGTCCGCTTCCTTCCCACTCCTAGCCCTTTCCTGTCCCATCGTCGCCATAAGACCTATCTGTGTCGGTGCGACGTAAAGCACCTAGAAAAAAAAATGATCTAGTGGGGAATTCTCACAGTCCCGGAACGTTTCTCTAAGGCATTTCTCAGTTCCATTTAGACAGTCTTTAGTGGATAAGAGTCGTCTGTTGTCATCTGTATGAATAGTAGATATTATTTTGCTCTTCCCGTGTCGTTTTTTCATTGGCCACATGATAAAACTGTGTTATTTCTTCTGCTAAGGATGAATTAGAACACCAACGAACTAAGGAAACCTGTAGGATGTTCTCCAGACTGGACGTTATTCTTTGTTTGACTGCGGCTTTGTGACCTGCTTGTTGACGCACGAGAAGGTCAGTTAATATAGTGTAGCAAGAATGTAGAGTTTTCCATATGTTGCTCCATGTTTCTTAAATAAGGTCTGAATCGCCGGTTTAACCTTATGCAACCATTTGTGAACAGTTAAAGGTCCCCGTTTTGTGAGACGACTGAGCATATCTGACCACATCTGTTGAAAGTTCTCTGTCACTTGCTCGTCATCTAGCAACGCATTATTTAGTTTCCGATAACAGGTGATCTCCTAGTGGTTCGAATTTTCAGTACGACATCGTGATGATCACTGAAGGGCATATTTAACACTGATGTCATGTACAATGGGTTCTAGGTCTCTGTTTATGTAAAATCTATCAATTCTAGATGCAGATGCTCCTCGGAAAAATGTAAATTTTCCGAAATTGCCGTGTTTACTTTCCCATACATCGCAAAGCTGTAAGGCCTGCCACACCCTTTCAAGCGCTGAAGAAAGTTTGAATTCTCCTCTCTGGTCTTTTGCGTGTAAAACACAATTAAAATCCTCACCGAAAGTTAAGTCTTTGTAGTTATGTCGTAAATAGAATGGTAGTTGTGTGGTCAGAAATTCCTCTAGCTCATTGGGACTATGTGGTCCAGAGTGCAGGTAGAAGTTTATGTACAGTGTGTTATCTTCCTTTAATATTGATATGATCCTCCCATTCGGGTGTGTTTCACAAATTTTAATGCTTAATCCAGACCTGTGTATAATTGCAGTACTTCCCGAGTTTTCCCCAGGATTGGCAATGCATTGGTAATAATAATGGCGCATGGTCTCCAGAGAGGCCTGGTGCAGGTCATTTTCTAGTAGACGGCCTATTAGGCAACCTGCATGTCTGTGAAGATGTGGGCCCTACCTAGGATGATGTTCAATGTTGAATACGCCACACAAACCACAGCCCCCGAGCCATTGGAATTAACCAATTAAGGTGAAAATCCCCGACCCGGCCGGGAATCGAACCCGGGACCCTCTGAACTGAAGGCCAGTACCCTGACCATTCAGCCAACGAGTCGGACAATACATTGGTAATTGTTCCCAATATAAGGCAATGTAAAGACGTTAACTTCTTGTAGGAAAAGAATATCGATACTATAATCTCTAATACAATCTTGTTATAGTACCTATTTTCTGTGACTTCTCAGGCAATTTACATTAAGTAATGCTATGGAATGAAGATGTAGAATGGTTAAGGGAAATTAAACAGCGCCAATCATAATGATGCGTTTGGTGAGGGAGACGAGTGGTGAAGTTATTTATTCGGAACATGTTTGATCATTTTAGTACCTTTCTTTCTGCCCTTGTCATCTACCGGCTGTTTTAACCTAAGATGCCTGTGGCTAACGTGCGGTAGTTTTGTTTCCGTAATTTCCATTTCTTCTACCGACGGAGTCTCTCGTTTCGAAGGTCGGTGATATATCATGCTCTACCCTACTTTGCATGTTACTATCTTTAACAGATTTTGGTGGTGTCAATACATCTCCGCCCTCTGTTTTCATATCCTGATTTAGTAGAGGCTGTAACTTATTATGATTTATTTCTTGGGGTAGCTGTGCTGGCAGTAATACATCTGATTCAATCGTAGGTAGCCTTTCCGGTTGCGGTATTTGATTATTATTATCAGAATTGTCATTCTCAGTTATCTGATCCCCGAACTATTGACCTAACAACTCTGTATCCCTTTGCGTCACAGAAGTGGCCGGCATAGTGCTCTCTGGTGACCATTTTGTGTTGCCTGTGTAGCTTCGTGTAAGTCACTAGGTGACGAACTGTGTGAGTTGTCTTCAGGAGTCAACTGCGTAGCTTGCAGCGGAATGCGCTGTGTCAGCTGTTTCCCACTCGCCAATGTCGCTCAGGTGGGAATAGCAGGTTGTTCGGTTAGCTGGACAGGTTGTTTACGTCGTGGACATTTACTCCGTAAGTGTCCCACTGCATTACAAGTCGAACACATACTAGGCTGATTTTCGTAACGGATCAGGGCTTTATGCGACTTCTCAGGCAATTTGCATGCTATATACGCCATATGCTGCTTTAACATTAATCGAATTGCTCATACACCATTATGAACCTTGCCGGAATCCTGCGGTCCATGTTTCATCCTGAATCGAAAGAATAGTCCCGTATTTACTAATTTGTTCCACAATTATTCTATGTGGTACCTCCATCGGAAGATTAAAAACTCTCACCAACTTTGTACCAAGACCCCTAGAATCAATAGTTACTTTGCTACGGAACCCATTATTGTTTAAGAAGGAGTGCTCACCTGCATAATCCTATAGCAGTTGTTCAGTTTTTCCTGCTTCTTGCATTTTATGTACACTTGCCGTGATATATCATTAAGCTGTATCATCTCGATGTCACTTTCTTTTAGATTCAAGCTGTCAAAAATCCAATCATGCACTTCGTATGGGGCTGGTCGGGGCGTGTTTTTCGGTGAAGGTGATCACAATCGTGTTCTTCCTTTCCACTAACATGACAATCTTTTAACTATAAAAACATAGATATCTTGAACAACCCTACCTGTCACCACTGTTAAGTCAGGCTCCATGGTTAAATAGTTAGCGTGTTGGCCTTTGGCCACAGGGGTCCCGGGTTCGATTCCCGGCAGGGTCGGGAATTTAAACATAATTGGTTAATTTCTCTGGCATGGGGGCTGGGTGTATGTTTCGTCTCCATCATCATTTCATTCTCATCACGACGCGCAGGGCGCCTACTGGAGTCAAATCAAAAGACCTGCATCTGGCGAGCCAAACTTGTCTTCTGACACTCCCGCTACTAAAGGCTATACGCCATTTCATTTTACCACTGTTAAGAGTTTATCTGGTAGTCATTCACAAGTAAAAACAGACTCGTTAGAACGTACACTCGGCTTGTGAGCTCTCGGGCTGCCCTGAATTCACGCACGCTGGTCCAAGCAGAACTGCTTGCAAGTCGAGAAGCGAAAAGGAGTCGTTGCAATGAACAAGTCCTCACTCGTAGCGTCTACGACATAAATGAGTTTCTATGGTACTCACAAACACTACCCATCGCAGTGGTATGAAAATAGAGTAACTGGCAGTCTTATTTACATTAGAATTCCAAATTGCAGTCATAGCAGCACCGCAATTGATGAAGAAGGAAAGGGTTTTTTGGCTGGTTTCGTTAACGTTAGAGAAAGATAAATTTCAATTACCAGACGTTAGAGATAAAGAACATGAAAACCGTACCATCCACTGAATATATTCCTTCATGAATCTACTGTACAAAGGTATTTGTAGTTAATGGCAAAACAAGTCCATTCGTTCTTTATATATTCTCCTCGTTTCGGGATTATCTGAATAATATTCCATAATATCCGTGTATTGATAGATTGATTGATATACGTAAAATACCCTAACAATTTAAACAGGGACAATGGCTATCAATTAAGTAATACGAAGGTGTCAGCCATTAAGGATTTACGTAAGTAGCTCTCTCCCTCTCCTTTCTATATTGTTATTTCGTTTCGGTGTTTTCCAAATTCGTACGTTCGTCATCACCAGATGGTTCATTCCAAGCTATGTGTTATGTATTAAGTGACATACTTTCAAAGCGTGTGTACACCGGTTATGCCCCCCTCCCCTACCACACCGTCCCGCATCATCACATCCTTTGGTTTTCTACACATACTTTATTTCCATTCTTCAGCTCTGTTCTATTCTATTCTACAATAGTGTCTTTAGTCGCATTTTATTTTATTTTATTTTATTTTATTTTATTTTATTTTATTTTATTTTATTTTATTTTATTTTATTTTATTTTATTTTATTTTATTTTATTTCATTTTCTTAGTTTCTATTTATTTCTTCCACCACATTCGTCCCGGATTCGTCTGATGTCCTCTCTGTTACTTCTCACGCACACACGGCGTGAGATACATCTTAATTGGAGCTTAATGTTGTCAGCTCCCGCTTGGAGCGCTGTGCGATCATACCGCGAGTCACCTGGCGACGAATGAGCGTACCACTACAGCTCCTACGGTAAAGCGTTCTTAAATTAAAATCCTCATTGTTGTAGAAGTCTTCCGCGTGAACAGTCGAGTTTTTTTTCTGAAGACGCGGAGGAACGCTCCCTGCGAAACATAAAGATTTTCTCGACACGGCATAAGCCCTAAAACCCATATCATGTCTACAAGTACGGGCCATGAAAGCATCAATATTAACCGTAATAGTATTTAGTGGGACATAAAACCAATAACATTTTATTGATACTACCACCACTCGACCATTGTGCATACTGCATAAGAGTATAGATATTATGATGCTGACAGCCCGCGAGCGTCCACTCACATTGGCGACGTCGCGCGGAATTTGTAGGGCATCCATCAGTTCTTTCATATACGACCACGAGTAGATACCCGAAATTTATGAATGGGTAGTGCGTACTCAACCTTACTTCATGTCAGGTCTTAGTTGAGAGAATGAACAAGCTTAATTCGTCCTCGTGAGACCAAATGAATAACTCACTGATGTGAGAGGCAACGTACCCAGTTATGAAAGCCAAGCAATACTGCTGAGATGATCATAATTCTGATCACATAACACTACAATATCTGTATTTGTCCGAGCTGTATGATGTAACAGACGAATTTTGCACATGTCACTCTTTACAATGCTACCTGGTGACTAAATAACGAGTTTAAGAGATTAGCTACGTAGCGATTCAAAACAACGGAAATAAGTGGTATTCATTAGGTTTGAAAAATCTTCTTTACAACTTGCTTTACGTCGCACCGACACAGATAGTTCTTATGGTGATGGAGGAATTGAAAAAGAGCAAGGACTGGGATGAAAGTGACTTTAGCCTTAATTATGATACAGCCTGGTGTAAAAATGGGAAACCCACAGAAAACCATCTTCAGGGCTGCCAACAATGGGGTTCGAATCCACTACATCCCGAATTCAAGAGGAAAGGAAACTGAAGCTTTGTCCTGAAATTATATTTTACGTGAATGTTATTCATATCAGTACATCAAATGAAACGTTCAGTTCGTGGGTAATGAAAATTTATCCAGAGTTCTTATTCTGTCTGTATGATTAATTTCTTGTTCTGCCGTGTTTACACCATAGAATGGAATACAACTTGGATTACAAATATTGTAGTCCATCATGAAAAGGAACCATTGCCGAATTGCATCAAAAGGTGCAAGATGCTGGGGACAATCTATGACAGGATGCCATTCGGCAACTTTACGATCGTTTTCATGCGCGAATACAAGACTGCATTGCCGCCAGAAGGGTGGTACACTGTGTATTGATGCGGCTGTTAGGGCACCATTTATTGTGACACGTGTGTTTCATTTCATCTGAATTTTTAATCATACACTCCTGCAAGTATGTCACATCGCTTGTGAATAAAATGACCTTCTCCTTTTGGATGTTGCATGCTTTTTACCGGCAGTGTAGTAATATCAGTGCTAGGTACACAATCTTCTTCTTCTCTCCCTCCTTCGTATATCCTCAACATTGTCCTACTAGTAGAGGATGTGCTTTATGGACTTTGGAACGCCACTTTCCCGGGTTAATGGTATCTTGCAACAAATCTTTGTTGTAGAAATGCTGAGTAGATACACGTACACTCAACGGCACAAACATTGGCTGGCAAAGAAATATTTCATTTTTTTATATTCTAGAAACACGAGGATTTTCGTAAACTGTGGAAATCTGATGGATGAACAGATGAGACAGAGTTCTATCATTTGTACAATATGCAAATTCTATTTTTTAAATGCAATTTCCTTACGTCGCACCGACAGATAGGTCATATGGCGACGATGGGATTGGATAGGGCTAGGAGTGGGAAGAAAGTGGCCATTGCCTTGAGGTACAGCCCCAGCATTTGCCTGGTGTGAAAATGGGATGCCACGGAAAGCCAACTTCAGGGCTACCGACAGTGGGGTTTGAACCCACTATCACCCGGATGCAAGCTCACATGTGCGTGACCCTAACCGCACGGTCAACTCGCCCGGTTTCAAAAAGAAAGAGTGTTTTGAAAGAAAATCACATTCTGCGACGACCATTTTGTTGTGCGGTTAGTGTACAAGTGTGCGTGATACTTGTGTGATAGCTGTGTTATTCTGGTGCTTTTAGAAGTATGTGTAACTATAATAATACAGTTAGAAAGACTGACAGGAGTAAGATTTTTCTATTATTTCACACAACTCGTATTTCTAATACTGTGACACATACAACCAATTAAAGGCCTTGGTTTGGTAAGACAATTAGATAGCCTGCAGATATTGAGTGCTAAGTGGTGAGCGGGACAACACCGTCAGTGATATTGCTCGGCTTTCGTTACTGGGTCCGTTGCCTCTCATATCAGTCGGCCTCACATGACCGAGTTAAGTCCGTTGAAACCTATACGTTCGCAAACGTCGAATACTTACTCGCAGTCGCATGCGAAGGAATGGATGAATGCCCTACAAAATTTCGCTTAACGTCATCATTTTGAGTAAACGATCGCAGGCTGGCAGCGGCATAGTATCTACTCGTATGAGTACACACAGTGTCCGGCTCCATGGCTAAATGGTTAGCGCGCTGGCCTTTGGCCACAGGGGTCTCGAGTTCGATTCCCTTAATTGGTTATTTTCTCTGGCACGGGGGCTGGGTGTATGTTTCGTGTTCATCATCATTTCATCCTCATCATGACACGCAGGTCGCCTACGGGTGTCAAATCGAAAGACCTGCATCTGGCGAGCCGAACTTGTCCTCGGAAACTCCCGGCACTAAAAGCCATACGCCATTCATTTTTTCATTTCAGTACACACAGTCATGGATAGATGGTAGTTGATATTGAAACACTACCCTCACCAGATACTTACCGGACGTATAATTTCTGAGTGAACACCTTTTATTGTCCCTTTACACTCGTTGAAATGGCGTATAGCTTTTAGTGCCGGGAGTGTCCGAGGACATGTTCGGCTCGCCAGATGCAGGTCTTTAGATTTGACACCCGTAGGTGACTTGCGCGTCGTGATGAGGTTGAAATGATGATGAAGACGACACATACACCCAGCCCCCGTGCCAGCGAAATTAACCAATTAAGGTTAAAATTCCCGACCCTGCCGGGAATCGAACCCGGGACCCCTGTGACCAAAGGCCTGCACGGTAACCATTTAGCCATGAAGCCGGACTTTCCACTCGTTAATAAACATTGACAGTATTTACTAGACTATTATGCATATTAATCAAGGACTGAAATCGTTCTACGAGCCAGAAATCGAACACCGAGCAAAGTGTCTTCTGCCAACAGTGATTACGATGACTTAACAATCGTGGCCTTACTGCTCTGCACTCGGGAGGAGATGACTTGTACTTAGAATGGTTCTCCGTGGTTTTCCATTCTCCTCACAAAGGTGAATACCGCGGCAACTCCTTTTATAGGCGACGGCCACTCCACTTTCACTTTCAACGCATCTCAAATAACCGCAACACATATTCTGGTTTAAGAGAGGGCGTCACTCTCCAGGAGGCCTAACTTACCCCATCAGGGTATGGAATGAAAACGTTGTATTAGTAGTAAGAATCGAACTGAGGGCTCACGGGTAAAACGTAGCCTTGTATTTCTAATAACTGTTTTTCCAGTTCACAAGTATTAATACCCATATTTCTTTCTGACAGGGGCTCAGAAGACCGTCTGAGTCACTCAGCCCGGCAACACTCTCATTGCGTAAGGGGCAAGAGTGCTTGATGTACTAAGTTAACACTTAGCTTTGATCGACACATCGATCTAACCGACGTATGTTTATTGTTGCTAATTTGCATGGTACTTAAATGTTAATAATATGAATACGAATTAAATATCACGTAATAGTAATAATACGTCTTGTCAGTTATGGATCAGAAATCGCAAGATTATCTCTTAAGTAACAACTCTGACCTACCCACCCGCACCTTTGTTTTGTGTACAGCCTCGTAAGGTGGTGGGTTTCTAAAGGAGAACTCCCGCCACCCAGTTTTTAAACCTGTAATACACTTCAAGTTGGACACGAAACTGTAGAAAATGAGCTTGGGTGTTTTAAGAATTACGAAATTTTAAAATATATGTAGAAAAGCTTCAAAATCAAGATTACGTACATAATATTTTCCTAACTCTAAAGGTGCTCACGGAAAAAGTCGTCGCTTTCATCGTAAAATAATACTTTTTGTATATATTTTTTTTTTTGCTATGGGCTTTACGTCGCACCGACACAGATAGGTCTTATGGCGACGATTTTTGTATATTCAATGACCCATATTGCAGTTATACTTAGAGACAGAAAGTAGAATGACGTTGTAGTTTCACACATTTAAAGTAGGCCTCAGAATGATAATTGTGTAAATTGTGTGGTTTGCTGACAATATTAATGGGACAAACATTAAAATGTTAATTTTATTCTGATTCAAAATGCAAAAATATCTGAATTCATCATTGATTTTAGTTTCAGTAGTTGAAGAATAAATCAACTTTGCCACATTTATGTGGCCGTGAGTTATGCACCAATAAAAATGAATAAGAATTGAAACTGAGAAAAAAATATTTTAATTGTGTTCACCCACTTGAAAAGGTTTGGAATTCTGTGAACCAAGGTCACGATGGTACAACTCATCTTTCAATGATTCAAAGATTAGAGTTGTGGATTCAATCATGGCCACAGAGCTCATTGTAAATAGCGGATAGTAGAAATGCTTAGATACTTCACAGAGAGCTGAAGACAGAATTCTGAAAGGCATACGAGTCTCTAATGAAGGAATACTGGGAAACTCACATCGTCTAATGCCGAGAAACCTTTCTGTGTATGAAGCTTCTGTTGTTTTTATTTTCCATATACTTACGATATTCCTGTAAGAAAGAAATATGAGTATTAATAATTGTGAATTGGGAAATAGTTTTTAGAAACACGAGGCTACGTCTTACCCGTGAGCCCTGAGTTCGATTCCTACTACTAATACAATGTTTCCATTCCATACCCTGATGGGGTAAGTTAGGCCTGATGGAGAGTGACGCCCTGTCTTAAGCCAGGAGATATGTTGCGGTTATTTGAGATGCGTTGAAAGTTAGAGGAGAGTGGCCGTCGCGTCGCCTGTAAAAGAACTTAAACGAAACCAAATACTCCTTTTTAGTTTAATGGTAATTCTCAAAACACCCAAGCTCATTTTCTGCAGTTTTTTGTCCGACTTGACGTGGAATGTCCAGTGTGTATTACAACCTTAAAAATTGGGTGGCGGGAGTAGGACTGGTTTGTGATGGCTCATGCTGTCATTTGGGTTGCCTACCTGACCAAAGTGGACGGCGATTCGAGGGCATCCCGTATAAGCACTGTATATCTGTAGATACAGATTTAAAGTGTTCAGTTCAACCCGAAGAAAGGGGGTTTAATTCCCAGTCACGAAGTCAAAAAAATTTAGAAGCGACACTTCCACTACTGGAGGGCCTACATTTGAAATGAATACCAGGTTTATTCCTGAGCGATCGGATGTTCTTTCCTACTTGGTGCCAAGATTACAGATAGTGAAAGCCCTTCACTCTTTCACTATGTGGAGATGGAATTCCTTGGTGTTGTTTTTCAGAGATGCAGGTGTATATGTTGGCTTTGTTTAGGATGTTTGAGGTACGATGCTAGGTGCTATATATTTCGAACGTATGTCATCACAGATATGCATTAATAATTTATCAAATAACTTGTATACAGAACTTCATACTCACCATTCACCAGATACAATTGACAAAAATTTCTTAGGTAATTTAAGATACTCTGTTTCTTTAATGTTTGACACGATAGAGATATACTGAATTATATTTTTCTCCCAAAACCAACAACATTTTAAATCCCGATCTAAAGAGACTGTCCAGCAGTGAGTCAAGCTCTAAGACAAACTTTTGTCCCTAAGCAAATATCAATAATTTTCTAATCGAAAACAGGAAATCTATTGTCAAATTTCCAGCTTGTAGTCGAGAGTAGTATTTGGCACACAATTATGTTATGTTTCCATTACTGCTTAGCGAGACTTATCTCGGAACGGTTAAGGGTTATTCATAATGTACGGCCCTTTATGATATGACGTACTGACCGACAGTAGCCTTTATAGCCTCACAGGTCGCCACTTCATCACGTTATCAGAGATTTACGATCTCCTATTAGATCCTAGAGGCGAGAGCCTACTTTATTGCCATATTTTTATCACGAATATTGATTAGTGTTCCTAGTGGCCCATTATATAACGTATTACCCCTCTTCCTGGTGGTGTTGGGAGAAATTCAATCTCACTTTCGTATATTTAGGAGACAATATGAACAAATTGTTGGTGTTCTTTTAATGAAAGATAAACTGTAAATAACAGCCAGATGCACATTTAAAATACAGCAGGTCTCATTGCTAGATAAGCATGTTTAGTTTTCTACCACAATTCCGAGAATACACTTTGCCATGATATCCTATTTTCCATGATATAATATTACGTTTTAATCTCCGAGTCTTGTTCACGAATCAGGAATAGGAAAAAAAGATATCCATTGTATTAAGATTGACAGTGATTTCCGTGATAAATGTATATAAAATTCTTCTGATGTGATATTTCACATTGTTCTATGTATAGAGAAATACACAATAATTAATATTATTCATTTTTACAGACGTATTCGATGTTTACTACTAAGCTCGTACCGAGTGAGTTGGTTGCGCGGTTTGAACCGTGTAGTTGTTAGCTTCCTTTCTGAACTGACGGTACATACATCACACACACACGCACTGTATTTATTACAACTTGTTATAATTATTGTGATTATTACTATAATTATTTTATTGGTATACTAGCAATTACCCGCGGCTTCGCTCGCGTGGATTTCGTAATTAGATCAAAGTAATCGTACCTCGGCATTGTACTAAGACATTATCTGAAATTTCGTAATGTATAAAAACTCACCCAAAATTTGAGTTTCATTTACACAAGAAATTCTTTGTAAGCCATGTTTGTGGTATTACCTTTTGGGGCTAAGACGACCATGCGACATAGAACTGTACATGTGAGGAACAGTCTTCTCTCAAGTCGAAAAAATAAATACATGTTCCTTTATTTTTAAAGGAGATTCCAAATACCTATTCCCACATCTGTAACCACTTCAGTTTTTGCGATAAACATAATTTTGCCCATAAAATTGTCATCCCCTTGATCAGACCTTCCCCCACCCAAACACCCATCTAAGTGTATTTTCCGAAAACATACATATATGTTTCTTTATTTTTAAATGGAATTTCCAAATACCAATTTTCACGTCTGTAACATGTTCAGATTTTAAGATATAAGTATCTTCATAAAAAATAATTCAACAATTTTTCACTTCTTTTCACCCCCGTTAAGTGACTTCTCCGAAAAAAGGGTGCACGTTCCTGTATTTTTAAAGGACTTTCCAAATACCAAGTTTCTTGTCTCTAAAATATTAAGATTTTGACGTATAATTTAGATATACCGGTACTCATTTTAAAAATTCGCCCGCTTTCCTAATTCCTTTCATCCCCTTAACTGGATTTTCCGAAAACAATAAAATACGTGTTTCGTTATTTTTAAAGGAGATTCCAAATACCAGTTTTCATGTCTGTACGTCTGTAACAGCTTCAATTTTTGAGATAAATGTATACTCATAAAAAAATTCAATTTCTTCTTCTTCTTCACTTCTTTCCACCCCTCTCCTACCTTAGGTGGACTTTGTAAATACAAAAAATACGCGGTTTTTATTTTGAAACCGAATTCAAAATACCAACTTTCAATCTGTAACAGTTTCCATTTTTAAGATAAAGTATCCTCATAAACATATTTCAATTCCTTATTAATTTTCAACCCCCCACCCCTTATGTCGATTTTCTGAAAAAGCAAATGCTTGTTTCTTTACTTTTAAAGGAGATTCCAAATATTAATTTTCACGTTTGTAACATCTTCAGTTTTTGAGATATGAGTATCCTCATAAAAAGAATTCAACTCCTTTTTCACCCCAGGATATTAAAAATACAACCTTAAGTTTTTATAACGTGCTCCGAATTTTTCTACTGTTTTATGGATTCTACGTTTACTACGCTGCATATACCGCTACTAACCTGCCTGTGCTCTCTTCGCCCGTCCAGTTTCAACTGCTCGTGCTGCTTACCCTCCCTCTTTCCTTCCCCTACCGCTTCGCTGCGCATTGGGTACTGTATGCTCTCGTCCTTTCTGGACGCTTCTACCTCAATATAAATTGGCCTGCTCTGGGCTTGAGCAGCGAGTTCGGATGTACACGACGAGTTGTGTGGAGGGAGGACTTGGTTTTATTTGCTACCAGCTGGACTGTGTGCAATGTTTCTTTTAAAATGTGCTTTTGTATACCATTGAAAAGCTACGACTGCTGGACGGGTGAGCGAAAACTTTAATTTATTTCATTTCCATGCTGTTCTTTGAACTTTCTTTTAATGCTGCACTTCCTCATTTTTCAAATTGCCGTTACTGGCTACCAATGACAGTTCATGTTGATAATAAGCTAACTGCAGCTATTGATAGCGGTACCTTACTTTGGAATTACATTACCATCTCACTCCGAAGTTGGACTTTGTGATACTTCGAGTGATTGCTGCGATATGAACCATTGAAATTCAACTGTTTTCCCGAGCAAACGCATGAATAGAATCAATTGAACTATCCCCTAGCTTCTGTTTGCTATTTTGGAATTTCATCGATACTGACTGATCCTATTTTTCCAAATCCCTGTTTGGCAGCCATCGGTACTGTTTTCTTTCACGTCCCTCCCCTTTCCCCACCTTTCTATTCCGCATCCCTTCCGCGCTTTTTTTCTTCTACATGTATTATTGTACAGTGGCCCATATGTCTTTCAAATTTTAATGTTTTTTCGTGTTCATAAGTAAATTTCTGTTTTCCTTGTGTAGGACACTCCTCATGTAAAAGAGGTTGTATTGTTATTGAAGGTTTCGAGTCTAGCTGTTCTCTTTGAGAAAACAATCAGAAAATTAATATGGTCGTCCCATCTGTTTTTTCTTTTTTGGAAGTCAGAACTAACTGACCTTTGGATGATTGTTGTTTTCTTTGTTTTGTAAATGTTTCCTCTGGCTGTTTTTGCTAATATATTGTTATTATGAAAAAACTATTTCTTCTTTGCCCTTTTTTTTGTTGTCGTACGCCTTTCCTTGCCCTCAAAAATTTTGTACCTACCTCGGTTCCTCTGAATATATGGACTCAGTGAAAATGCTTCCATTATGCGCTCTGCTGAAAACCTTTCACCTTGAAAATTGAAAACTACCTGAGAACTTGTGCACGGACGGACTTATATTTTTTTTGGAGTGTTGTTACATCCCTTTTGCTACGCCATCACGTGCGTTGATTGGTACTGCGTCAGTTGGATTAGTATCTTAGTTTACGCCTGGTGTTTTTCTTGGTGTGTTGTCTTACCATTCCCCATTCTGGTGCATGGCGAGATCATATTCTGAGCGTACATACTTTACCTTAAATACGACACAGACCTACCCATACCTCCAAGTCACACATACACACACTCACAAACACCACAAATGGTAGCAGACCATTTTCTCTCATTACCCCATTTCTTTTAGTAAATTTTCCATTATGGCATGCTTCTCTGATAATTTCCCTTTGGGTGACGACAATTCTTCTCCCCCTCCTACTTATCATAATCTTTCTTTGCCTAACCCTCCCGTCAATGACTTGATTTCCTTTTCTATTTCTACTCCTCCGAGTTCCTTCTCTTATCCTTCGACTCCTTCATCCACCAACCCGTTTTCTGATCACAAATCTTTCCCGTTTTTTCACCATCACAACATGGCTCCGGATCTAGGCCCCCATTCTTCTCCATCCACTCCCCAACTTAGTGCTGTTGACAGTTCCTTGAATGTTCATATTATCAAACAATCTTTACTTCAGGTTCCGCAGTTAATAGCGACTGATCCTCGTAACCGTACTATGTGGCTTTTCTCTGTTCGTAAATTTCTCAATCTCAATTTAGCCTCTTTTCCTCAAATGCTTGGTTTGTTATCCGCTAAGACCACGGGTTTTTTTCTAAATTTTGGTTGGATAACATGTCTCATTTTTCCACCTGGTATGAGTTACGTAATGCTATTCATAATTATTTTTTGCCTTATGAGATACGTTTTAAACTCAGTACCGAGTTCATTCGTCGTCACCAACTTCCGACAGAATCTGCACATGATTATTTAGATTCTATCACTACTTATAGTGATGTACTAAATATTGCCCACAATGTTGCTGAATTAATTTCGATTGTTCAGTTTTATGCTACTCCCTCCTTTCGACAACTTTTTAATGCACTGAACCCTCCAACTTCTATGCTTCAATTATATAATCTGGCTCAATCTCATGCTTTGTCTGCGTTAAGCGATACTTCTTATTATTCTTCCGTTCCACCACCGCCTATTCCGTCTTCCTTTTCCTCCACATCATCTTCTGCTCTCCCTCCTTCTAATGTTCGTTCCCCCATTGTCTGTTTTCGCTGTCAAGGACCGGGTCATATTTCTAAGTTTTGCACCACTCTGCCTGTGGGAAACGCCTTTCCCCCTCGCCGCTAGGCAGTCGGCGTATTCATGGGGAAAATCTGCCTTCCCACACTCTTCAGACACCTCGTCCTACCTCTGTGATTTCACCCATTCCCTTCACCTCTTCTTCCTTTTCGCCTTGTTCTACCTCTTTCCTACCTCCGACCTCTCATGTTCTCGTCACCGTTAATAACCTACCCTCTCTTGCCTTGTTAGATTCTGGTGCTGCTGTTTCTCTTATTAGTTTGTCATTTTTTCAATCTTTGCAATCTTTATGTCCCCAGCTCTCCTATTCTCCCTCTACTGTACGTTGTCTTTCTGCCTGCAATCAACCTTTAGAAATCGTTGGTGCTATTTCTTTGAATATTAAGATGCAAGATTTTTCTTGGCCTTTTGCCTTTTTGGTTGTTCAGACCTTATCATCACCTATTATTTTAGGTTTTGATTTTTTTTCCCATACTGGACTTATATTGGATTCGGTCAACTCTACGGTCTCCTTTCATTTTTCCTCTAAGTCTATTCCATTGGTTCATAGTTTTGACTTCCCTCTTTCTCATCCCTCTACATGTTTACCTATAAATTCTGTTCATTCTGACCGCGTTCAGTCCTTACTTGAAGAGTTTTCCGATGTCAATACCCCCACTTTGGGCACCGTTAAAATTTTTCTGCTCACATTGATCTTACTGATCCTACCCCGGTTCGTTCTTCTCCTTATTTTTTGAGTCCCCCTCGCATGAAAATTTTGAATGCCTTAGTTGACCAAATGCTTCAAACTGAGACTATTATTCCATCATCTTCTAATTATGCCTCTCCTGCTTTCATCGTCGATAAACCCGATGGATCCTCTCGTTTTATAGTGGACTATAGAAAATTAAATTCTCGCATCCTCTATGATGCCTATCCCATGCCAAAATTGCAATCTGCTTTTCAACATTTTTCAAATGCCCAGTTTTTTACCATCTTTGATTTAAATTCGGCTTATAATCAAATTCCTTTAGATGACGTTAGTTCTCGCTATACGGCCTTTATTACCCCGAATGGACTATATCAATTCAAAAAAGTCCCTTTTGGTTTGAATCTTGGCTCACAAATTATGCAGCGGTTTGTGGATTCCTTGTTTGCTGATATAAAATATAAATACTTATTTCCTTTTATTGATGATATTCTTATTTATTCTTCAGATTTTGAAACCCATTTACTCCATGTTCGTGAAGTATTGACTCGCCTCCGCTCAGTCGGCTTAACTGTCAACCCTTCTAAGGTGCTTATCGCCCAGACATCTATTAAATTTTTGGGTCACATCTTAAGTTCACAGGGGGTGGCTGTCGACCCTGAAAGAGTTTCTGCCATTCACAAAATACCTCCTCCTTCTAATCTTAAGCAATTACGTTCTTTTCTTGGGATGATTGGTTTTTATGCCAAATATATTCCTAATTTTTCTTTAATTTCCGAACCCCTCAATCTGCTTAAACGTAAAGGTATCAAATTTCATTGGTCTTCTCTTCAACAAACCGCCTTTGATACGTTAAAATCTAAACTCTCTCAGGCCCCTCTTTTGCAAATCCCTGATTTTGATTTTAAATTTGAACTTTCCACTGACGCCTCCGATGTTGCCATAGGTGCTGTTCTCCAGCAGACGAAGAACGATCAAACTTTACCTGTTGCTTATTTCAGTCGTCTTCTTACCCCCGTTGAACGTAAATATTCTGTGTATGAAAGGGAGGCTTTAGCTCTCATTCTTTCCATTGAGCATTTTGCGGAGTACTTAGACCATCGCGAATTTTTAGTTAGTACTGATAACCAGGCCCTTTCTTGGTTATTACATAATGCCCCCAAAATTGGACGTACCGGTAGATGGTTGCTTCGCCTATCCCGTTTCAAATTTTCTCTTAAGTTCGTTTCCGGGTATCATAATTCTGTTGCTGACGCGCTATCTCGGCTTTTTGATGATACTTCATCTCATCTTTCTGAGCTTAATCAACTTCCTATCAACTCTGTTACTTCTATTTCTTCCCTTATCAATTTTCCCCTTTCCTTTCAATCATGTCTTGATCATCAAAAACTTGATCCTTATTGTCAACAACTTTGTCAAGATCTTTCTTCTCCCGATTATTCTGGCCCCTTTCGTCTCCACAATCAGCTTTTAATTTTCAAACCTACTCCGCGCGCCACTCCTCGTCTCGTTCTCCCTTCCAGTCTCCGACAAATGGTTTTTCAGTATTTCCATGGATCCCCTGTTGGGGGTCACTTTGGCATGTCTAAAACTTATGCTCGTCTTGCTTCTCAGTTCCTTTGGCCTCAGATGCGGAAAGAGGTATATTCGTGGGTCCGCTTATGTGACTTGTGTCAGAAACATAAGCCCCCCAATCATCAGCCCTATGGTACTTATGCTGCCTCCCCCCCTACTTACCCTGCTGAGAAATTCTATGTTGATATTGTGGGACCTCTTGTAAAATCTTCGAAATCTAACTCATATTTTCACCTTACTCGATGGTTTCTCTAAATTTATTGTTCTTCGTCCTTTACGAACTATTTCTTCCCAGATAATTATTAACTTACTATCTACCCAAATTTTCCCCATCACTGGAATTCCTAAAATGTTGGTGTCTGATAATGCTACTGTTTCACTTCTAAACCCTTCTATAATTTTTGTTTTTCTCATGGGATTAAGAAAATCAATATTTCCCCCTATCACCCTCAAGCTAACATCGTTGAGCGTTATCATCGTAATCTAAAATCCCTTCTATCTATTTTTCATTCACATGATCACCGGACTTGGGATGCCGAATTGCCTTATTTTGCCTTGGCATCAAACGCTACTGTTCATAATTCAACCTCTTATACTCCGGCTAAATTATTTTTAGGCCGTGAATTACACACCCCTCTCTCTTTGACATGGAATTTGTCCTCTTTGTTGAACACACCACCTCATCTTCTTACCCCTGATCATTTGCAAGATGCTCTCAAAAAGTTGTTTCAAGCCAGAGACCTCCATAAAAAAACTTACAAATCTCGGGTTCGCTCTCCCACCTTCAAACCTTTGGATTTAGTTCTCTTCAAAAACCATCCCATCAGTTCCTCCTCTCAACACTTATCTGCTAAGCTTTCTCCCCGTTGGCTTGGGCCCTTTCGCATTCTTTCCTTTCCGTCCCCTGTTACTGCTTTGTTGCAATCCCTGGACAATCCTAATGATATTCGTAAGGCTCATTTTTCCCTCCTAAAAAGTTCTCCGCTTAACCCCTTGGCTTGCCGCAGGGATGGACAATTCATACTTTTATTTCATCTTTTTTTTCCCTAGTATACTATTGTTTTTTTTCATTACTTGCATTTGTTCACCCATGTTCCCCCCCTTTTTTCTTTCCCTTTTTTCTGTGGTTCATATCTTTGCTTTTTTCTTTCGCTCACCCGGTCATGCTCCCTCCACACACTTCGTCACTTCCTCCGGCTCCCCCATCGATCATTTCCCCTGATGGGTTTCTTTTTTTTATGGGACACCATTTTATTAAATACTCCTCTGTCATTGTACTTTCATTTACTTAACTTTTTTGTAAAATTTTTGTACGGCCACTTATCTATAAATATTGTAACTTTTATTGTAAAATTTTTTTTGTAACCCCTCTCCTTTTCTTGTCTCATCCCTCCTTTTTTTTCGATCCGGATCGTTCTTTCTCTTTTATCCCCTCCCTTCTGCCCCTCCTTTTTTTTTCTCTTCTCTTCTTACTTGTAACTCATGCCTGTTCTTGCTTTTTGTTTTTGCCTCCTCGACGACGACACTCTCTTCGTGTTCCTGAGTTCGGCGCCCCTCTGGAGCATCAATGGACTTTCGTCGCTTCTACACCCAATCCTTCGGATTTCTCCGGCTGCTGGGAGTATATAACGTGCTCCGAATTTTTCTACTGTTTTATGGATTCTACGTTTACTACGCTGCATATACCGCTACTAACCTGCCTGTGCTCTCTTCGCCCGTCCAGTTTCAACTGCTCGTGCTGCTTACCCTCCCTCTTTCCTTCCCCTACCGCTTCGCTGCGCATTGGGTACTGTATGCTCTCGTCCTTTCTGGACGCTTCTACCTCAATATAAATTGGCCTGCTCTGGGCTTGAGCAGCGAGTTCGGATGTACACGACGAGTTGTGTGGAGGGAGGACTTGGTTTTATTTGCTACCAGCTGGACTGTGTGCAATGTTTCTTTTAAAATGTGCTTTTGTATACCATTGAAAAGCTACGACTGCTGGACGGGTGAGCGAAAACTTTAATTTATTTCATTTCCATGCTGTTCCTTGAACTTTCTTTTAATGCTGCACTTCCTCATTTTTCAAATTGCCGTTACTGGCTACCAATGACAGTTCATGTTGATAATAAGCTAACTGCAGCTATTGATAGCGGTACCTTACTTTGGAATTACATTACCATCTCACTCCGAAGTTGGACTTTGTGATACTTCGAGTGATTGCTGCGATATGAACCATTGAAATTCAACTGTTTTCCCGAGCAAACGCATGAATAGAATCAATTGAACTATCCCCTAGCTTCTGTTTGCTATTTTGGAATTTCATCGATACTGACTGATCCTATTTTTCCAAATCCCTGTTTGGCAGCCATCGGTACTGTTTTCTTTCACGTCCCTCCCCTTTCCCCACCTTTCTATTCCGCATCCCTTCCGCGCTTTTTTTCTTCTACATGTATTATTGTACAGTGGCCCATATGTCTTTCAAATTTTAATGTTTTTTCGTGTTCATAAGTAAATTTCTGTTTTCCTTGTGTAGGACACTCCTCATGTAAAAGAGGTTGTATTGTTATTGAAGGTTTCGAGTCTAGCTGTTCTCTTTGAGAAAACAATCAGAAAATTAATATGGTCGTCCCATCTGTTTTTTCTTTTTTGGAAGTCAGAACTAACTGACCTTTGGATGATTGTTGTTTTCTTTGTTTTGTAAATGTTTCCTCTGGCTGTTTTTTGCTAATATATTGTTATTATGAAAAAACTATTTCTTCTTTGCCCCTTTTTTTTGTTGTCGTACGCCTTTCCTTGCCCTCAAAAATTTTGTACCTACCTCGGTTCCTCTGAATATATGGACTCAGTGAAAATGCTTCCATTATGCGCTCTGCTGAAAACCTTTCACCTTGAAAATTGAAAACTACCTGAGAACTTGTGCACGGACGGACTTATATTTTTTTTTTTTGGAGTGTTGTTACATCCCTTTTGCTACGCCATCACGTGCGTTGATTGGTACTGCGTCAGTTGGATTAGTATCTTAGTTTATGCCTGGTGTTTTTCTTGGTGTGTTGTCTTACCATTCCCCATTCTGGTGCATGGCGAGATCATATTCTGAGCGTACATACTTTACCTAAAATACGACACAGACCTACCCATACCTCCACGTCACACATACACACACTCACAAACACCACATTTTTGAGATATAAGTTTCTCTATAAAAAGAATTAAATTATTTCACTTCCTATCACCCTTCCCCCTTAAGTGAATTTTGCGAAAACCAAAAATACATGTTTCTTTATTTATAAAGGAGCTTCCAAATGCCAATTATCACGACTGTAACATCTTCAGTTTTGAGAGAAATGAATCCTCAAAAAAAGCAATTAAGCTCCTTTTTCACCGCCCCCGCTCCAAGATGATTTTCCCCAAAAACGCGTGTTTCCTTATTTTTAAAGGAGATTCCAAAGACTAATTTTCACGTCTGCAGCATCTTTAGTTTTTAAGACATAAATATCCTCATACAAAGAATTCAACTACTTTTTCAATTAATTTACCCCCCCCCACTTAAGTGGATTTTCCAAAGTCAAAAATTACGTGTCACTTTACTTTGAAAGAAAATTCCGAATACAGATTTTCATGTCTGTAACATCTTCCGTTCTTGAGATAGAAGTATCCTCATGAAAATAATTAAACTCCTTTTTCACTCCACCCCCGCCCGTTAAGCTGGTTTCACCCCACCCAAAAGATGCGTGTTTCTTTATTTTTAAAGGAAATTTCAAATACCAATTTCCACGTCTGTAACCTTCAGTTTTTAGATATAAGTTTCTACATAAAAAGAATTCAATTTTTTTACTTCCTTTCACACTCCCCACTCAAGTGAATTTTACAAAAACAAACAGTACCTGTTTCTTGAAAAGAGCTTCCAAATACCAGTTATGACGACTGTAAAGTCTTCAGTTTTTGATATATATGTACCCTCGTAAAAGGAATTCATCTCCGTTTTCACCTCCCCCCTCCCCGTACCAAGTTGATTCCCCAATCAAATGCGTGTTTCTTTATTTTTAAAGGAGATTCCAAATACCAGTTTTCACGTTTGTAACATCTTTAGAATTTTTGGTGTGTGTGTATATATATACATTCTCATACAAATAATTCAACTAATTTTTCAAATTATTCCTCCCCCCCCCACCTTTAAGTGTTTTTCCGAAAACCGAAAAATACGTGTTTCCTTATTTTTAAAGGAGGTTCCAATTACCATTTTTCACGTCTGCAACATGATAAGTCTTTTAAGTAAACTTTTCATTTTCATTTTAAAAATTCACCCCCTTTTTTAGTTCCCCTTATGTGGATTTTCCGAAAAAAGAATTTATGTTTCTTTACTTTTACAGGAAATTTCAAATGCCAGTTTTCAAATCTGTGATATGTTGGGTGTCTGAGATAATTTGCAGATATAGTCTTTTTTTTAATCCACCCCGTTTGTCACTCCTGCTCACCCCATATTCATTGGACTATCCAAAAACACAAAAAATACGTGTTTCTTTATTTTCAAACGAGATTCCAAATTTTGATTTTCATGTCAGTTTCTGAGATATATAACCCCTCATAAAAGGTGTTCAACCCATTTTTCCCCTTTTATCACCCCCTTAAGGGATTTTCCGAAGACAAAAAGTACGTATTACTTTATTTTTACAGTAGACTCCAAATACCAATTTTTACGTCTGTAAACTTTTAACTTTTTGAGATATTGATAACATCATTTTAAAAATTCACCCCTTTTCACCCTCTTAGCGACGGAATATCAAAAAATCCTCCCTTACCGAGCACTTACATGTTAATATGAATGTATCCCCAAAATTTCATTTCTTTATGCCCAGTAATTTTGGCTCGGCGATGATGAATCAGTCAGTCAGTCAGTCAGAACAAGTTATTTTATATATATAGATTAATGTAGGAATATTTGTGGCTGAGAAGTCACCATATTAAATACTACTAGTTTATTGTGTTCAGGCAGTTGGGAAACACGTAGTTACTTCCAGGTTTGGAAAAAGATCCAAGGAGAACGCGTAAGTTCCTCCTTCATCATGTCCAATACGTGTTCAAATGGCGAGAAATCCGTATATCTTGCTGGCCAGGGCAACTGCTGTTCACCACGTAGAACATGTTTCGTCACAGTAGCTGTGTGTGGACGTACAATGTCATGCTGAAAAAGCACATCACCTTCCTGTCGAAGAAACTGCAGTAAGTAGCACTGGGGACAACAACCTCTGCAATGTAGCGGTCACTGGTTAGGTTACCCTGAAGAAACACCAACTGCGACCGCGGGTTGTAACTGGTGGCCTCCACACCATGAAGCCTGGGGTGGGACCTGCGTGTCGTGGGCGAATGCATTCTGGAATATGCCGCTCACCAGGTCTACGCCGTACACGTGTACGTCCATCACTTGCATACAGGCAGAACCTAATCTCGTTACTGAAGACAACAGAACGTCATTCCCATCTCCAGTCGACACTTTCACGACACCAGTGTAGCTGTGCTTGGCGGTGTTGTGGTGACAATGGTAACCTGGCGAGATACACACGTGATCGTGTTCCTGCTGGAAGCAGACTGTTCCCAATGGTGCTTGGTGACACAGCAAGTACAACATGTGACCGGATTTCGTTCCTGGATGATGTTCGGTCACCCACCGAGCTCGCACAATGCGTCGATCTTGACGTACGTCTGTACTACGCGAAGTCCAGAGCCTGCTCTACTGGTGTCGGAATGTTCCACAGACCACTGCTGAAGTCAGTGAAACACCATCGACACATTGTGCCCAACATGTACTGCAATCCGTCGATATGTCCACCCAGCTTCCCGCAGGCCCACAGTGCGATCCACAATGCTACAGTTGTTGAACAGGAGCACGTACTCGTCGGAAGGGCATGGTTGTACCCTAGAATGAATGTTGAAAACTCTGTTCACCTCTAACCTCAGCACAGTTACCACCTGCAGAGTTAAAACAGACTGCGTACAGACAAGCCTCCTGAGCGCCATCCGACCTCCGATGTTCGTGAAAAATGAATCACTAACGAAACAACTCCTCAGTAAGCACATGTCATAACCTGCTACCAGTGAATACAGTTCTTAAGGATGTTACGTGTGGTTCTTTCTTCGGCAGTATATATTTCATGTACCGGCGCAACAGTTCCAAGACTAGGGCCACATAATTACAGTACGGATACACCCATACCAACACCGTCCTCATAATCCAGATCGCCAGTAAGTTTTTCATTTCCGGTCAGAGAACTTGGACCCTTCAAACTGCTAACGTTTATCCTCAGGCACTGTTTTGAACGAAATGCTTTGTTCTAATATAGAATTAATTGAAAACCAGCCGGCAAAAGTGTTGTAACTGTCACTTTTCTAGAATGCTGCGTTTCCGCGCATAAATGTTGTTTGCGGTCAGAGTGAGGCATGTAGGAAGGTATGTTAGCAAACGTGTACATTAAACCACGGTGCAGAAAATTTGTAACAGTGGAGGAAGAAAATCATGTGTCGCTAAGTCCGAGTGTGTGCAATGATAAAAGTAGAGGGCGAAAACACAAAATTTAATATAGTAAATGGAAGAGGAATGAGAAGAAATACAAGCGGAATTCGGGGCAACCATATTTAGCCCACAATAAAAAATCAGTACCTGGGAAAATTCCTGCAGAACAGGTGTGTGCAAAAACGTGGTAAAGGCAATGTAAGAAAAACAATGTGTTTAATGGTAGATTCATGAGTCTTATATGTTAATGCATATTCAGAGCTTTTATTATCGACTGTATTATTATATAAATCTTTCCCACTTTCCAGATTGCTACCTGTCAATGTAAATACCAATGTAGAACACTGAGTTTGTAGGACAACGGAATGCTGTGTGAAGAATTCTATAACTTAGACTGCAATGCACGAACACGAAATTTAGCTTCCTCATGCACTGAAATTGCTGATATCAAACTCAGGGAGACCGATGAGGCCATTTCGCTCAGACACAGCACATTTAAGTACTTTTTAAAAATAAATGAAGAACAAATTCAGGTATGCACGATATATAAAATTACTGCTAGGCATCTGCAAATGCTCCAAGAGAAGATAAAATGTGGCATTCCCTTTGAAGACAGAAGTGGTGAGCATAAGAATCATCCAATCAAACTGCAGGACAAAGTGAAATATTCGCTAAGAAATCACATTGAGTAACTACCAAGACAAAAAAGCCACTACTCGAGACATAAGAACGAAACGCTCTGCCTGAGTTCCAATTAGATTGTTACTAAGCGTTACCAATTATTTAAAGAAGAGAATTCTACAGTACAATGCAGTGAAAGAACGCACAGAGATATTTTCATGGGAGAATATAATTTAAGCTTTGGAATACCACGTTCGAACTCATGTGGGTATTGTAATAGTTTGTTCCTTTCTTACTGTGAACGGTGAACAGTGAAAATGAAACCGCAAGAAAGAAAATAGAAAAAGAGAACAAACTGCACCATTTACGGGTGGAAGCAGCTTATTCAATACTGAAGAAGGGGAGTGAGAAGGCAACAACACACAAAATCTACGTTGTCATATGTACAGACCTCCAGCAGGTACTGTACTGTCCTACCCTTAACTATTCTGCAGTATTCTATCAACGTTAGCTGTCAACGTGCAATCAAGCAATATATAATGTTGGCGAGTATAAGGTGTGGATGTATATATGGCTTCAAAATGTAGCTAGACGTGGATCAGCAGAAATTACCTCTTGCCTCCTGAAGTGTATAACCTATGATTTTTTAGTACTAAATCGAGTGAAGAAGTAACTATATTGATGTGGTCAAATCGACGTACAGGACAGAATAATAACTGGAAATCTGCTATTTTGTATCGATACCTGATGAACTTGAGGTACTTCACACCTGTTGAACAAGCATTTGTAATCACGAGCGACAGCTTTTTGCCTTGTGATCGAGATTTTGCATCAACTGAGAGAAACAAGGAGAACCACCTTGTGTACGAACAGTTTGAATGGGTCCAGGTAATAGAAACTGCAAGACCAAGCAACTCGATTTTAATTTCCTAAATGCAGCAAGATGATTTAATTTATCTGACCACTATTGCAAAACAAATCCGAAAAGATCCAAAATGCAAAATAACGGACTGTGTTTGGATGAAGGTATCCGCAGACTCTGCAACGGTACTTCACTGTCTCAGGAACCGTAACTTCTGACAAACTTGGTACTACGCAAACTTAGCATTACTCTCTACAGGTAAAACCATCATCTCAGTTCCGCCTGTTATAATAAGCTTGGATAGCCTACCCAGACTACATGGAGACCCGTCGTCTGTATTTGCGGAAAAGAAAGCTAATCTGCTAGACATGTGTCGATACATTCTTCAAAAATATATCGGTTTTTATAACAACCTATAGACGAAGACAAAACATTCTTGCAACAATATTGCTGGTGTTCAGTGAATTCTGTTAAACAATAGAAAGCTCTAACAATGAGTAATGCAAATGATAAGTATGGTTTCTGTTTCATTCTTTTTATACAGAATGAAAACAATAAATAATATTAAAAGCTATAAATACGTTCAGTAGTATAAACCTTGTAACCCGCAAAAATGCGCTACTGCCGCTACAGTTACAACTTTTATGCACGGACGTCCAACGTTCACCTCCTGTATCTTCATTTTAAAGTCGCACATTGTCAATATTTTTATGCATTAATAACTAGTCAACTAATTTACACTAATTGTCAACGGCATAATAAGCATTCACAAAAAATAGGCTTGTTTGTTTTTTCTTTTCTCTCGAAAAACTTGCATTTTGAGGGTTTTTGCCGGCAGGTATTCGATTGTCACGTGGAAAGATCCACCTATTCAACACTTTGTTTATATCATACATTTAATTATGTATTATTGTCATGGAATATATGTTTCGTCTCCTATGGAGACTTCTTCAGTTCCTCATAAGACGTAGCATAAAAATCACAAGGATAAAATTATTTGTGCAGAAAAAGATTTTAGAATGATAAGATCTTTAGTCTTAATATTATTATGAGCCCCAATTTGTAATTTATATGAAACACACTTAGAACAAAACCATTTTTAAAGATATAATCACCGGGCGAGTTGGCCGTGCGCGTAGAGGCGCGCGGCTGTGAGCTTGCATCCGGGAGATAGTAGGTTCGAATCCCACTATCGGCAGCCCTGAAGATGGTTTTCCGTGGTTTCCCATTTTCACACCAGGCAAATGCTGGGACTGTACCTTAATTAAGGCCACGGCCGCTTCCTTCCAACTCCTAGGCCTTTCCTATCCCATCGTCGCCATAAGACCTATCTCTCAGGTGACAATTTTTCGTTGTTTGTAAGTAAGGCGTTGGAGTTCGCCGAATTGTTCCAGTATATAGTCTACAATAAGAGAAATATATATAAATATGTTATAAATGAAGGTGATGTGTCTCATGGATATATAAATGTGCTTATCACATCCCTGAATTTCAACTGAATGCATAACCATTGTTATTCTAGTAGATTCAACAAATGATGACCTGTGCAAAACGATATTCGGACTATGAAGTGATATTAATACATTTTCTTCTATATGTCAATTAGAATTCATGAACTGGTCATATAAAGGCTTACCGAGCTCGATAGCTGCAGTCGCCAGTATCCAGTATTCGGGAGATAGTAGGTTCGAACCCCACTGTCGGTAGCCCTGAAGGTGGTTTTCCGTGGTTTCCCATTTTCACACCAGGCAAATGCTGGGGCTGTACCTTAATTAAGGCCACTGCCACTTCATTCCCAGTCCTAGCCCTTTCCTGTCCCATCGTCGCCATAATACCTATCTGTGTCGGTGCGACGTAAAGCCAATAGCTTATAAAGGCGGTAATAATATATTGTAATCTTCCATAATAGTACTCAAATACTGACATGTTGGAAGGAAATATGTTATATCCCGATTCCTTGACTTGACCACACAATCAAATAATCTATCTATGGAGTAGACAAAGCACTGCGATTCTTAACTGGGGACCCATATAGCTAAATATTTTATACAATCTTTGTAAAATGCTATAAAGTAAAGTAAGCTTAATGGTTCCTCTGGCAATGCCATAAGGAATATTCTACCTCCTATGTATTCAATATATCAAATCTACAATCATAATTAATGGCGTGTGGCCTGGGAAGAGGTCTGGTGCAGGTCTTTCGAGTCGACGTCGTATAGGCGCCCTGTGCTTCTATGAGGATGGGAACCTACCTAAGATGAAGTCTAATTCTGAAGACGACACACACACAATCCACGAGCCTTTGTATTTAACCAGTGAAGGTTAAAATTCCCGACCCGGTCGGGAATCGAACCGGGGACCCACTGGACCAAAGGCCAGCACGCTAACTATTTAGCCATGGAGCCGGACAGTTCTGCGATGAACTGCTTTATCTTCCTTTCCTGCATGGTAAATACAATGGGGGAGAATATCAAACATCCAACCGAAAATTATAATATCAGAATAGGAAAACATGGATATCGTAAATCTTTCTTCACGCCTGGGTATGACTCACATAGGGTGGGGAACATAAATCTCGATCGTACTTAAGGATTCTCCCCACCCAATTAGGAAACTCCCTCGCACATACGTCTGTAGATGCTCCCACTCTCCGAAAGTAGTTCAAAATGATTCATTTCCCCAGGAGATGCTGAAGGTGATATGAGGCAGCCGTCATAGAAACACTGCAGTTCCGAATGCTTAGCCCTGCAGACCATATCGTAAACTCCAAGTATCAAATTGCATTGACAAAGATCTGCAGATAGGCTATATAAATTATAGAGGCTGACAGAAGCATTTTTAACTTCTCGTAAACCTCCACATCATGTTAAAGACGCTACTAACACTACGCAGTTCACCAGGTGAGTACCATATCCACAACTGATGAATGTATTATAAATAGCAGCACGGAAAATACAGTATATCGACACTACGGTTAAATTTCAGCTAACACTTCGATGTCTAGATGAAAATACTTTCGTGCCCCATGCATGAATGCAAGTACCATTTCAAGCTGTTAGTGAACATGCACAGTACAGCACTGATACAGCTTGAAACTGTCAGAAGATGAGGCATATAAAATTCACCTCTGAAGGAGAAATGATTGAGAGTAAAAAGAACATAAATTTTTTTTCAAAAGCCTTCACATACAACAAAGCGTACTGATATAATCATAAAAAAGACGAATACTTAAATACGTGACAGTTAAAGCATTAATAAAACCATAAGTCAAAGACAGTATATTCCTGCTGACAACTGCTTCAAAACTTACAATAATTTCCCAAATTCCATACAGAGTAATGTATTCGTACCCTCAGGGTATCGTGCTATGAATATTCTTTACAGATCTACTCTGACGCTCATGTGAGTTTAGCTAGAATATTCTGGAATTGATCACAAATTAAGTAGCCTACAGGATTATAACATCGCTGAAATTTACTTCGTTACAAAACGTAGTAGTAGTAGTAGTAGTTAAAATAGTATTGAAAACATTTTTATACTATTACGGCTCAAACTTTAGCTCATACAAAATCATGTATATGAAAATAATAATACTGGAATATTCCGCACATCTTACTATTATCATAGGCATTATATGATTATAATATTTTGTACGAATAAAATTATTTTCTAAACGCAACACAGTAATTTATAAGAAGTAAATACGAATGAAAAAAATCAACGATAATGTTTTTATGGATCACTTCCAAATGTGCTCGGAACTGATTCACGTATGATGACCGTAAACTGACATGTAATGCTATTAAAATGTCTCATCGTACAAAAATTAATTATGCGATCAGTGAAATATATGTAAAGCAAATCGTAAGAGCCTTTCTTTTCCAAACTACAATTCACTAACATACAACTAAATGAACGATGAAATTTTTGACTGTTAATTAACCAATGAAAGTTTCCATTGCTTCGTCGCGAAACCACGCAGCGACACGCGAGGTGCTGTTCTTGTTTTACTTGAGTAGCTGCTCATAAACCCCACTCTAGCGAGCTTCTCTGCCTTAATGAAAATAGTATCTTAATCAGTGTATAAAGTATCAACACTTTAATGTCAGCAATGAAGCAGATTTAAGATACTTTTGAAAGTAACTAAAACTAGCATTGCACAGATGTTGCTCGGAATAATGACTGGAAAGCGAGAAACTTTCTTCTATAGCATTTAAGTGCCATTGACGAGGCACCCATTGAAGTAGAGAAAACGAGCAAGTGTTTGCGTGGTTTTGGTCACGAAGCTGTCAGCTTGCATTCGGGAGATAATGGGTTCGAGCATCACTGTTGTGAGCCCTGAAGATGCTTTTCCGCGGTTTACCTTTTTCACACCGGGAAAATTCTTGGGAGTTCCTGTTCTCGCTCTTAATCATTACAATATCATGTAATGCTTCACCTTCTCTAATTCACTGACTTCTGTTTTCTAGGAATGTAGCCACCCATTCATTAACATTTTTGTCTACTCCAATGACCCTGATTGTCGTCAGCTGTCTACCATGATCTACTCTGTCAAAAGTCTCGGGTACTTCAATAGCGATGCAGCCCATTTGACCTTCTGAATCTTAAATATCTCCTACATCTCTATTCCAGGTAATCAATTTCGGCATCCATACACTTCTTAGCAATGATTGAACTCTTATTATAATACCTCATAACTAAATAATTTAATTAATTGAGGAATTAATCAATTAATTAATTAACAGACTGTATATCAGTAGTTATAATTCGTGAAATTCCCATAATTCCTTATTAAATTAATTCCTTTGACTTCTTAATACGACTGTAGAGTGGTTTACGATACACAATCTACGTATTTAAAGGCAACTTAGTAAATGAAAGGATCTACTATGGGACATCAAATACGTCGTTTCTTCCCACGGAACTCCAGAGTTTTGGTGATGTTTGAATTCCAGACCAGGAAACTATTCATCGGCACATATAATGAAGGTATTTTGAGAAGTTTTCCTTTTCCGATACTGTGTAGCCTACTGGGCATCAGACGGCATTCTTAAAGATCCAGTGAGCTACAACGAACTGTAGTCCGAAATAAGTCACTCTGAATAATACTGGTTGAAGAAAAGCAAGCAAAGCAAAGTCATCTCCGTGCAGTCCATGAAGGCCCCTGCAGGGGTGAAAGGCAAAGGCTTTCACTATCCGTAATCTCGGCACGTGATGGTGTAAGGTGTCTAGCACTACGCCCGGCCGCCTTTGCCCCCAGGAATTAACCTGGCACTCATTGTTGGTGTAGGCTGAATGAACCTCAGGGCCATGTGCACCTTCGGAAGTGGAAATCTCGTTTCTTAAATTTTACGACTTCCTGACAGGGATTCCAGCCCACGTCCTTCCGGGCGAACCGAACACGCCTTTACCGCCTCAGCCAGGCAGCCCCTACAGATTGGATTGAATGTATTGATATTTCATTTGTTGGATGAGTATGATATATCTAGAAGATAGCTTTATTTTTCCTAGTGGTTTAACGTCGCGCTGACACATCGAAGTTTTCAGTGACGCAAGGGTGAGAAAGAGCTAGGATTGGGAAGATAGCGGCCGTGGCCTTAATTATTGTATACAGTCCAGCAATTGCCTATTGTGAAAATGAGAAGCCAGGTAAATCCATATTCGTGGTTGCCGACGGTGGGATTCGAACCCACCATCTCTCCTGAATGCAAGCTCAAAACTACATGACCCTAACCACTCGGCCAACTCGCTCGATCTAAGAAATAGCGCTGTATGAAACATATCAAATAGTTCCATTCATGCTCATTATGCCTTGAATGGCAAACTTGCCTTTATATCATTTTACGTTACAAACCACTGACGCAATCAGCACTAAATAATACAGATTGGTTGCCTTACTTTCGTTCAATATTGTCCTCAGGAAATAACCTCATACACATTTCTGGTGTGGGCGACTGAAATATAAGATCTTTCAATAAGTAATAATCTCTCAATTCTCAACTTCTGAAGGCTAATCGAATCCTCGTACTCCTGGGTGAAAAATGTTCCAATTAACCCCCCCCCCCCCCGGCTAGGCAGCTTCCCCCATCTCCTTTCTTCAGTTCAAAGAACAGCTATAAGTCCATTTTCGATTCTATTAGAATGAGCGGTCTTCAATTGATTGCTATGGATTACTAAACGTTCCTTTGTTGCTTCATTCGTAAAATTGAGACCATTGACCATGTGTTCAGGGTACTTGTGTGACCACAATCTGCCCGCCCGTCTTTTCATTGTGTAGTCAGGCTCAAAGGGAATTCAGCATAGCCCAATATATGTGAAGGTGAAAGACGTCTCACCCAAGAGCATATACATTCCTCAGAAAACTGTTTAATTAAAGGAAATGTAAGTGGCGTAGACATTCATAATTAAAATGAAAGGTAAATAATTTAATTCTTGATCGCGATGAGCCTCCAGCAGAAAAGAGTGACAATACTCTGATATATATGTCATGTTTTCCAATGACTTACCAAGTGAATTTCCTACACGGTACAGGTCGTGTAGCTGAAAGCTTTCACTTGGGAGTTGGTGTTGCAATCGGGAGTCCTGAAGATAGTTTTCCGCACTTTCCCGTTTTCACAATAGGATAATGCTCTGGTAGTATCTTAATCAATGCTACGGCTGTTATCTTTATAATTCTAGCCATTTTTTATCCCATCGTCCCTGAATATCAGTTTGCACGACGTTAAACACATAGTAAAATGATATAATATCTTGCTATGAAACTTAAGATCCACCTGAAGTGTACGTGAGGAATAATATAGAAACGTTACACATGAAAGGTAATATCACACAGTGTGAGATTGTTCAATAATCAAATTTGACTTACATGTAGGGAAAAATTCACTACACTTCATCAAAAACAGAATAAGATATTTCTTGATGTTACCTGACGATAGGCAAGAAAACCAAAATGACGGTGGTAAAAAAAAAATAGATTAAGGGAGGTATTCAGGATTAACCAACTGACAAATTTTCTTATCTGGTGTACATGATCACTAATGACAGCAAAAAAGTGAAGAAACAATTAGAATCTCGTTAGTTAAAACGTCGTTAACAAACAAAACAAAACAAACCAATCGAAAGACAGATACTCTTGGCGTGTGGCATTCGTGATACAAAAAAGAAATGCTTATGAACATTTGAGATATTGATCAGGAGAAAAATAATACATTTTTGGTGGGTGGTGAGAAAGGGGGCACACAAAATCAGTAATGCGGAAGCTCTGAGGTGAGTGTAAGACTCAGGATCACTACTGAGCACAAGCTGGAAACGAAAATTGAATTTTAGCATTTTGTTAGGCACAATGCATTCTTGGCAAACATATTTCAAGACAAAATTATGGGCAAACCGAAGAAAGATAAACAATTTCAGCCAAGAGAGAGTTGGCCGTGCGGTGTGTATCGCGCAGCTGTGAGCTTGCATTCGGCAGATGGTGGGTTCGAATCCCTTCGTCGGCAGCCCTGAAGATGGTTTTCTGTGGTTTCCCATTTTCACACCAGGAAAATGCTGGGGCTGTACCTTAGTTAAGGCCACGTCCATTACCTTCCCAATCCCCATCCTTCCGTCGTCGAAGTCATTCGATGTCCTAATGAGACATTAAACCAGTAGCGAAAATAACATATTTTTAGAGGTGAGATACATTACAAAGTGACGGTGAGATAGCGGCTCCTGTCTAGAAAGGTAAGAATTATGGCCGAGAAGATTTGTCATACCGTCCGCACAACACCTCGTAATCTGCAAACTTCGAGCTGAGCATCGGTAGCTTGGTAGGCCATGGCCCATTGGGGGTATTCCGCCATGGGTTTTTTTGCTATTTGCTTTACGTCGCACCGACACAAATAGGTCGTGTGGCGACGATGGGATAGGAAAGGCTTAGGAATGGGAAGGAAGCGGCCGTGTCTTTAATTAAGGTACAGCCCCAGCATTTGCCTGGAGTGAAAATGGGAAACCACGGATAAACATCGTCAGGGCTGCTGACAGTGGGGTTAGAAACCACTATCTCTCGGATGCAAGTTCACAGCTGTGCGCCCCTAACCGCACGGCCAACTCGCCCTGTGCCATGGGATTTGATTTACTCATATTGAGTAAAAAAATGGCTATGGCTTTTAACACCGGGAGTGTCCGAGGACAAGTTCGGCTCGCCAGTTGCAGGTCTTTTTATTTGACGACCATAGGCGATTTGCGCGTCATGATGAGGATGAAATGATGATGAAGACAACACATTTATCCGGACCCCGTGCCAGCGCAATTAACCTATTTCGGTTAAAATTCCTAACCTTGCCGGGAATCGAACCTGGGACCCCTGTGACCAAAGGTCAGCACTCCAAACATTTAGCCATGGAGCCGGACATCATATTGAGTGACATGGTTTGTTACAGAGGTCCATACTTGATCTCAAGAAGTAGAGTTTCGAAAATTGCAATGTGTTCCTTATGAACGAACCACGCTAAATTTAGCATGTCGTGAAGAAGTGGTGCTGTAGTTCATTGTATTGTGTTGTGATGTATATCTCAAGAGTGATTTCTAAGCGTAAGTAAACATAGAGTTTTAAAATCCGGTTGAGTAGCTCAGACGGTAGAGCACTGTCCTTCTGAGTTTATCTTAGAAGGTTCTACCCCAGCTCAGACCGGTGGTATTCGAAAGAGTTCAGATACGTAAGTCTCGTTTCGGTAGATTTACCAGCACGTAAAAGAACTCCTGCGGGATAACATTCCGGCGACCGGGCGAGTTGGCCGTGCGCGTAGAGGCGCGCGGCTGTGAGCTTGCATCCGGGAGATAGTAGGTTCGAATCCCACTATCGGCAGCCCTGAAAATGGTTTTCCGTGGTTTCCCATTTTCACACCAGGCAAATGCTGGGGCTGTACCTTAATTAAGGCCACGGCCGCTTCCTTCCAACTCCTAGACCTTTCCTATCCCATCGTCGCCATAAGACCTATCTGTGTCGGCGCGACGTAAAGCCCCCAGCAAAAAAAAAAAAACATTCCGGCGCATGAACGTCTCCAGAAACCGTAAGGTTGTTAGCAGAACGTAAAACAATTATTATTATTATTATTATTATTATTATTATTATTATTATTATTATTATTATTAGTATTATTATTGTAGTAATTCTACAAAACTGTTTACCTAAAGTCATAAGACACTGAACAACAGTTTTACATAGAATCTGAACCACAAGAAAGGTAGTTTAGTTGATTTATTACTAGCAGTTCTAAAGTTATTTTCTCACTGTTTATTCACCCAGAAATTAAAACATAATTGTTGGTACCCCGAGTAATTACCCGTACATAGCAAACGAAACAACTTTGATGTAATCTGTGTTGCTCGGTTGAGTGAAGAAAAGTCTTCCATAATGAACTTACTTTTCCTACCTCCGCTGATGAATTTGATGTTCAGTTTCATAACATAAAGTCTGAGTTACTCAGCAGGAAATCTCCGTCTTCATTCTCTAGGTGTGACATAGAATTACAACCTTTCCTAATTTTCTGATCAACACAGCCAGCTATGAAATGAGTTTCGGAAGGGATTTCCTCAATCTGTGGCTTCCCTCCAAAGATGTAGAGTCACCACCTCCAGCACTGGAGGTTGGGAATGTATGGAACTTTACACTCCGCACTCCTCATTGGTCATCTAGTCATTCGAAGCAAATATACATCACCCTGAATGATACCTGCAAAATTATCACTGGCCTGTAGAGATTACTATTTAGCCGGATATTCTCCACCAGATATTAGACGTAATGTGGCAGCTAGAATTGAAAGAACAAAGGCAAACAACTCAGAAAATCATCCTCTACATGGGTTTAAACCATGAAATCGAAGGTAGAAGTCAAGGACAAATTTCCTTCACTGTACAGAAAGCCTTACGGAACACGCCGGAAAAATCAGAGTAGCATTATGGAAAAGGAGAGTTGAAGATCTTGAAGAATGAATTATTTCTTGTGGAGGTTCCTTTGCGACATGAGAATGGATGGGTAAAGTATCCCATGGATCACCTTTTAGCTTGCAGATTATGTCCAGCTAAGTGTAGGATGAAGGATTTCATGAGGGCAACACCTGAAGCATACGGTGTGGCAAAATATTGGTCATAAAGTAAAATTTACTGCAGGTTCTCTGTACAGAGTTTTTATAACCTATCATTGACGGTTATGAAGCGACCGTTTATAGTACCAGTTAAACATTTACCTCGTACGGTATATTGTACCTGTTATGTTAATCTTGTACTTTTTAAGACAGACGTTGATTCTGGTACGACGAAATAAATAAATAAATAAATAAATAAATAAATAAATAAATAAATAAATAAATAAATAATATTGGTTATTTCAAAGATGTCCTTTTCGTTTTTAAAATCTTCAGTGGGTTGGCTGAAAGGTTTTTAGCTATAAATGATCTACATACTTGTCCTTGAGTGTTTGCTTGTGTTTGCATTTTTGGTACTGTTTATTGTATAGAGTTAGTCAGCTAAGACGTTCACCTCATATAACTTTAGCATGGAAGTTCTAAACCAGCTAAGTACCATTTCAATAGATTTTAGTTATTAATGTCAAATTCATCTATGTTCAAAGACTGGTGTATTCTAAGATGTGCTAAGCACTAGCCCTCCCGTAAGGTGTTCACAAAAAGTTCCATTTGACTGGAAGTTCTAACCAAGCAAAGGGGAAATTTTTTCTGGACTTGATTGCTGACTAACAAGAATGTAGATTACTCATTATAGCTCACTATATTCTATATCAGGATGCGAAACCTCTAGGAGGGAGAAGGGTCCTAGTTTAAAAGTACTGTATATTCTTTTGGAAAGTTTCGCGTGATTTTGAATGTTTAAAATTAAAATGTCCCCATTACAAACAAAAAATAATTAATTTTGTTTCTTCTCACATGTTGACTCGCCAGTATCGTAGGGAATGTTGATCTTTTAACATTGTATTTTAGCCGTTAATTTAATGTGTGTTCACTCAGTGACACAGTGAATTGCGCTGATTATCCTTAGTTACGTCGGTTGTGTCCGCCTCTGTGGCGTAGTAGTTAGTGTGATAAGCTGCCATCCCCGGAGGGTCGGGTTCGATTGCCGGCTCTGCTACGAAATTTTAAAAGTAGTACGAGGACTGGAATGAGGTCCACTCAGCCTCTGGAGTTCAACTGAGTAGAGGGAATTCGATTCCCACCTCAGTCTTCCTCGAAGTGGTTTTCCACTTCCTCTCCAGGAAAATTCCTGAGTGGTACTTAACTTATGGCTACGGCCGCTTCCTCTCTCTTCCTTGCCCATTCTCCATTAGACCCCTGTTCTGCGTGGCAGGTAAGGACGCCTGGGCGAGGTTGTATCCTCGACCAAAAACGCCTCCCGCTCCAGGACACAGCCCCTGAGGCGAGAGAAGTGTGGTCCCTTGCTGAGTTCAAGGGATAAGTGAACCCTAAACGGTAAACAGATTAAATAATAAAACGTGATGATAATAATAAGTATGTTTATCTGTGTCGTTTTACTTAAACATCCTCTCCAGGTTTTTATTGAGGGGGATCTTTTTTATAAAATCATTAATGGAAAGATCCTCCCCGGGATTTTTCACCCTGTCATCTATATTTTGATTTATACTAATATATGATGAACCGTACCAAGCTTATGATATCAAGCGTATGTCGAATGGATGGGTTGGATTGCAAAAGATGTGGCACATAGATTATTTGTATATTTTGAGATGAAAGTTTGTTCTTCTGAGGTACTTTAATTAATCTGCTGAAATTTAACAGCATGATTTTTTCATTACAAGGCACATGTGTAATTTATTTCATAACAATAAAAAAAATCATTTTTATATCCAGCATCTTTTTTAAATAACTCACAAACATGATTTTGGCCCAAGCTAGTTAATAACTTCCATGTTACAATTCATTAACCGTTAAAGATATCGAAAATATTGTTTTCAATTTTAGGAGTGTTACTACGGGGCCTATGCAATAATCTTCCAGGGTGTCAATACCCTGCCAATATAACGATATTAACTTTTGTTTTAGTTACACCCACAGTCTGTGTCAAATGAGAAGTGTTTTGGCCTCGAGAGACTACTCAGAATTGTCGAGCCACGTGGCTCTTATGATGTCGCGTTGTCCCATCCACTCAAAGCGCTGCGCTCCACGGAATGTTTCACTGTGTTAAATATCACCTGATCCAGGCTAAAATGAGATTCTTGCATTAAAACTATCGAAACGAAAACAGCTGCCTATTTGACACAGACTATAGTATTACGGTAATTGATATTATAAATTCAAGGGAATCATTATTTTCAAAATCTGACAAGTGGTTCTCGAGAAAAAAGTATGTTTTCAAACAGGCTTCATTTGCTAGCCATGAACCACACTATTCCAAACGAATCGCTTAAGCAGGCAGCCAAAGCACGCGCAACGTGATTCATACGAACAGACTGGACCGCGGTTGGTGTATGAAGTATGCTTGAAGACATTAAAGTTCCTCGAGAACTATTCATCGGATTTTCAAAATAATCACACACTTCAGTTTAAATGTCTGCAACCCCAACTCTAGGTATAGAAAACAGTGTAATTCAATTTAGAAAACAATGTTAGTACCGTTATTTCAGAAAACATTTCCACTTCGGAAAAGTACTGCAAGTTTTGTTATGAACCCGTTAGTAACATTACTAAAAGAAACAAAACAAATTTTTGACATCTTTAAAGATCTATTAGTTATTTGAGGCGAATATCTTTGCTAACCAAACGGACAGGCTCCTTAGGGATACTATCAACCTAAAAGTAAATACATTCTGGATGCATTGTACAAACTATTATTTGAAGCGTGCGACAATAAATAAATAAATAAATGAATAAATAAATAAACAACAAATTTTTTATTTCAATTCTTCACTAATGGATTATTTCGATAAAAAAATTGAGTATGAGGTCAGAGAGTTCGACGGTGAGCTAAATTCTCGTCAGGTTATTTGTGTGTGGTGCTCGCTGGTTCTTTATATTCTATGTCAAGATATTTACTATATGTAATCCTTTCGATGCTAGACCAAAATCTGCACGGTTATAATGCGAATGCCAAGCCAATTTGAAGGTACCTTATATAAAAACTTGGGGAGGAATAGCGTACTGTCTGAACATGTACAGGTTGTTAGGGGTATGCGTGCAGATATTAAGCTAGTCGGAAAAGAAAAATACATCTCACAATATATGCTATGTACTTTTTACCTTGTCCTCTTAGTTTTCCCATAACTGAGCCAAATATTTCAGGACCTAATGTGTATTGAACGGCCGTAGCAGGATACGCCGGTTATGTCATTCTGTCCACGCGTAGTCTAAGTACTGTAGCAGAGTATAGGGCTTGTTGAACCTGTTTCTTATCGCAGGCCAACACATGTTGTTGTGCACTTCCCCTAAAGGCTTGACAAGTAGGAGAGGTTGACTCAGGTGCCAGGCCACTTGCTGTACTCAAAACCCGGTCTAGGGTAGTCTGTGTGAAAAGTACACAGAATCCTTACAGTGACGTCGAGGATCCGTACCAGCACATGCATGCGAATCAAGTGTTGTGTAGTTGGGTGTGATTTATAAGACGTCAATGGCATTACTCAGTGATCCAAGCTGACAAAATGAAAGGAAATAGTTAATAAGTAAATGAAAAATGGGCGCAACATTTCTGTGCTGTTATTGCGACAGTCTACGACGAATTTCTGACAATAGACAATGCGAGTTGTCTATGCTCATTCATCAACTTTTCAGAACAATGAAAGGACGGTGGACACTGAAAGAAAAGTATTGAGTGAAATTGTTATTAATGAGACAAATTTCAAAAACCGCAATTGCATTCATGCGTGAACATTGCTCGAAGGAAAAGAGCTACTGTGGAATTGCCGCAGGGCATTTGTTATAGAAGGCTTATTCTTCTTTTTTTCTAATCTGTTTACCCTCCAGAGTTGGTTTTCCATGGGACTCAGCAAGGGATTCCACCTCTACCGCCTCAAGGGCAGTGCCCTGGAGCGTGAGACATTGGGTCGGGGGATACAACCGGGGAGAATGATCAGTACCTCGCCCAAGCGGCCTCACCTGCTATTCTGAACAGGGGCCTTGCAGAAGGACGGGAAGATTGGAAGGGATAGACAAGGAAGAGGGAAGGAAGCGGCCGTGGCCTTGAGTTAGATACCATCCCGGCACTTGCCTGGAGAAGTGGGAAACTACGGGAAACCACTTTCAGGATGGCTGAGGTGGGAATCGAACCACCTCTACTCATTTGACCTCCCGAGGCTTAGTGGACCACATTCAAGCCCTCGTACCACTTTTCAAATTTCGTGGCGGAGCTGGAAATCGAATCCGGGCCTTCGGGGGCTGGCAACTAAGCACACTAACCACTACACCACAGAGGCGGACAGAAGGCTTATTACTGGACAGTAAGTGCCGATAGGTAAAATGATGATTGTAATGGACCCGTTTAATTAGAACTTTCGTAATAATAATATCATTACTACTACTACTGTACTACTATTGCTGCTACTACTACTACTACTAATAATAATAATAATATTAATAGTAATGTCTTTACGTTCCACTAACTAATTTTCACGGTATTCGGAGACGCTGAAATGCCAGAATTTTTACCGCAAAATGTTTAATGCAAGTAAATCTACAGACACGAGACTGGCGTATTTGAGCACTTTTAAATACCACTGAACAGAGCCGCCATCGAACCTGCCAAGGTGGGATCAGAAAACCAGCGCTCTATCGTCCGAGCTACTCAGAACGGCCTTAGAGCTTAGAGTAAGTTGGTCGTGCGGTTAGAGGCGCGCAGCTGTGAGTTTGCATTTTGGTGTTAGTGGGTTCGAACTCCACTGTCAGCAGCCGGGAAGATGGTTTTCCGTAGTTTCCCATTTTCACATCAGTTAAATGCTGGGACTGTACCTTTCTTAAGGCCTCGAACACTTCCTTCCCACTTGTATGCCTTTTCTCTCCCATCGTCGCCGTAATACCTACTTGTGTCGGTGCGACGTAAAACAATTTGTAAGTACATGTTTCGGTAATTTCGGAGACATATATGCAATTATAAGATTAATAATAATTCGGACTTGTTAAAAGTTCACTATTTTCCTTAGTGTTTTCTGACATATTACGAGCTACGAAGTTTCAGTGGGGCGTTTAACTTTTATTTTCATAATAGTAATAATAGACTAACACAGTTATTATTGTAATATTGCTATTGGCTTTACGATGGATGCAAGCTGACAGCCGCCCGCTCCTAATCGCACGGCCAACTCGCCCAGTAATAATAATAATAATAATAATAATAATAATAATAATAATAATAATAATAATAATAATAATAAATGTTTACGTGCAAGTGGAGATGCGCGGTGTCGATATTTTGCCCACATGTATTCTTTAACGCGCCTGTAAATCTACCGATTTGAAGCGGTCGTATTTGAGCACCTTCAAATACCAGCGGACTGAGCCAGGATCGAGCCTGCTAAGTTCATGAAACTAGTGCTTGAACAGTCTGAGCTACTCAGCCCGGCAACGTTTATTTTTACACGTTTAATAGGCACTGCAAGAACAGCAGTAAGATGGAATGATTTAATTTACCATAAAACATATTCTCTTCGTTTGGAAGCACGAAAGAAAGGTACGTTCAATTTATAACATGCCCCTTATTGGTATGAAGCAAAACGTTCCATGTGCTTTGACAATTCAATTCTGATACTACTCACTTGGTAATCCTATCCCATGCATTATTTCTTGACATGAGAAACTTTATTTACGTACACGTCAACACGGTGTGTTTCTGCGTACGGCGAGTTGGTCTCCCAAAAATACATACTATTGAAATCACACTGTGGGAGAATATTCCACGTAAGCAGTTCGACAAAGGCACTAGACCTGTCAAGTGCCTGTTCGGTTGTCTGTTGTTCCTATCGACGGGGATGTGTTTTTTAGGACTGGTTCCCAACCCCTACATGAAAACTGACTAGAGGTATGAGCTGTCTGTCTGACCTTGACCTGAATAAGAGCTGTCAGAGAGGTGACTTATCGTCCGTACTAGTACGCGAGTTACTCCGTAGTAGTAGTAGTATTAGTACTAGTAGTAGTAGTAGTAGTAGTAGTATTTGAATAATGCCAGTGTATGAATACCACGAACACCACGATATGCTGCTAGTGCATCGTGTGGCAAAACAGAACACGGGTCGCCCTCCATAAATCTATCGGGAAAGGCTTCCCAACAGACTGGTGCCGAATCCAGCAACGATACTTGCTGTACTGCAGCGTATTCGCGATACAGCTTGTGTTACAACACCCTTTGAAAAGCGATGGCCTGAACGGCCACGTGTAATACTAGACACGGAAGAAGACATCCTGACAATAGTAAACGATGATCCCGGTGCCGTACGCGTAGTATAACATGTGCTGTTGGTGCACCAACTTGGACCATACGTAGGGCACTGTATGAAGAGCGGGTACATCCTACCCACATTCAACGGGTGCAGTGCCTTTCACAGCTGATTACCATTTTAGTACGAGTTGATGTACGTCGCCACGACACAGATAGGTCTTACGGCGACGACGGTACAGAAAAGGACTAGGATCGTGAAGAAGAAACCGTGTCCTAAATTAAGGAACAGCACCGGCATTTGCCTGGTGTGAACATGGCAAAACACGCAAAACCGTCTTTAGGGCTGCCGACAGTGGGGTTCTAACCCTTTATATACCACGATGGGCTGTGGAACATCCGCATTCAATAGCAGAAGGCAATTTCCAGCACCGGTTCTGAATTAACACCTGGATGGGTGTAGTAGGAGGTAGTTTGGCTTTATTACGTGTGTTCGAGCAATTTATATTTTGTTTCTTATTCACTGCAAGTTAAAACAGAAGACACTTTGCGTTTTTAAGTGCCGATAACCTTAAAACAGCAATCATCATAATCATCATCATTATCACATATATAAATATTCAATAAAATACTTGTTTTATATTAATCACTACTGAAATAGGACCTATACGTAAACATTCAACTTAAGAAGGTTGCCTAGAGTGTTTTGTTATTTTCCAAAAGAAGGTTTAAAATTTCTTTTAGTGCTATTTGCTTTACCTCGCACCGACAGAGATAGGTCTTTTGGCGACGATGGGATAGGAAAGGCCTAGGAATGGGAAGGAAGCGGCCGTGGCCTTAATTAAGCCCCAGCATTTGCCTGGTGTGAAAATGGGAAACCACGGAAAACCATCTTCAAGGCTGCCGACAGTGAGGTTCGAACCCACTATCTCCCGATTACTGGATACTGGCCGCACTTAAGCGACTGCAGTTTCTTTTAGTGTAAGGCAATCTGTACGTTTTTGTTTTCTAAACTGTTGTACTGTAATGTTTAACATAGGTATATTTTTGTACATAGGCGTTTTTGTGTACGTTCGTAAATCCGTGCTTTTCTATTTCTATTCGAGATAGTCTTGTTACCGTCCGCCTGGAATTACGGAGCCCCTACTGTATGTTAGTTCATTCTTTTCTACAACAGAGTGTTACTATTGCGACTGTAGTTCCTACGACCACGCCACTCTTATGTTTGTGTCACTAATGTGCGCCTTGTTCGGCTCTGTCCTGCTTGACTATGTGGCTCTCGTTGCCTTCTTCTTTCTCTTCTTCTACTGCAGCCATATGTCTTAACAGGTATACTGTATTCTACCGACATCATCTTAACACGCAGTAGCGTAATCTGCTGCGATTTGTTATTAGCACCATCAGAGTAAAATGTAGGATATAGTTGTGACGGAATCTTCTTAGATACGTTCGACATCTGTGAACTGTGTATAATTCGATACCTCATCTTGTACTCATGAAAGCGACCGTCGGCCTGGCGTTCAGTTTAATAGCTACATGTCTCTAACGTGTAACCTTGTTTATGTTTCTCAGATTTGTAGACGTGTATGTTTGATGTTTATACAAAATACGAGATTACAGCTGACTCATCCCCACGAGCTTGACCTGGTTCTTTTCTTACGCATAGTAGTTGTAGTTAACTATTGCGACCGATGTTGCCTCACGTGACGTATATTTCATCTTGTTTCCTTTTAAACCACGCATATTTTGCTATTTTCTTCCACGTATTTCAGCTTTTAATGACCTGTTTATAATAATAAAAATAACGTAAAGTGCTTTACGTCCCACTAACTACTTCTACGGTTTTCTGAGACGCTGAGGTGCCCGAATTTAGTCCCGTAGGAGTTATTTTTATGTATCAGTAAATCTACCGACACGAGGCTGACATCAGAATTTGAGCACATTCAAATACGACCGGACTGGGTCAGGCTCGAACCTGCGAAGTTGGAGTCAAAAGGCCCTAACCTCAACCGTCTGAGCCACTCAGCCCGAAAGGAGGCACGAAATGTAGGTACGTTTAATTTATTTAGTTGTATAACATTCCCATTATTCCTTTCAAACTATACGTCCGATGTGTTTCGATAATTCGATTCCGATGCACAACGGGGATTGTACCGTATTTCAAGTCCCGGCGCACCTATCTCAACCAATAATTATATCACACGCTCGTACAGGTCCCACACCGACACAGGTTTTCAGGTCATTTCCATACTCACCAGACCACGGGGCTGATGACCACAGATAACCCAATCCCCTAAAGGACGTAACAGCAAATGAACCAGTAGGCTTATTAACACTGAGAATTCGATACATCTCCAGGCTCCGAAACAGATGACAGTATTTTTTGAAGACCCTAAGACGGAAACTAAATACTAACAACAAAAAAACCAGTCTGGCGTGAGTGTAACGTAACATGGCATACACTACTGTAGTAGCCCCCTTCAGCTGTTATCGTAGTTCAGTTGCTCTTAAATATAAAACCAGTTTGACAAGTATGTTACGTAACATCTCGTGCATTATATAGGTAGCGTTCAGCTGTTACAGTAGTACATTTGCTCGTAAACATAAACAGAAACCAGTTTGGCACAGATGGCGCGTGACTTGCCTGTTAACAAAGTGAAGCTATTCATTCACAAGAACAAGGCATACTACCTATTCTAGAAATATCGTATCTTTTTTGCTCTAGAAAATAACTTCCGAGGATTACTAAAAGTTTGATAAATAGTGGTTCATCACATCGTTCTCTATTGCTAGAAGAAATATCTGCAGGTGTACCCCTAACACTCTGTACGTCTCTGTTTTAACATGGCACACAGCACACAGGTTAACAGGGAACTTAATAGCATTGTTGTCACACGGCATTGCCTCGGTTATGGATTGGGAACAATATAATAATAATAATAATAATAATAATAATAATAATAATAATAATAATAATAGCGCATGGCCTCATAAGAGGCCTGGTCTTTATTTCCTGGTTGGCGCCGTATGGGCGACCTGTGCGTCTGTGAGAATTGAGCCCTCCCTACGATGAATTCTAATGATGAAGACGACACACGCACACCCAGTTCCCGAGCCATCGGAATTAGCCAATGAAAGTTAAATTCGCTCACCCGGTCGGGAACCGAACCCGGAAAGCTACGAACCAAAGGCCAGCACGCTAACCATTTAGTCATGGAGCCGGAGAGTCATAAGATAGGAAGTCATTATTAGTCGATGAATTACGTATAATCACTTCTTTAAATAATAATCAAACCGGGAGAGTTGGCCGTGCGGTTAGGAGCGCGCAGCTGTGAGCTCGCATCCGGGAGATTGTGGGTTCGAACCCCACTGTCGGCATCCCTGAAGATGGTTTTCCGTGGTTTCCTATTTTCACACCAGGGAAATGCTGGGGCTGTACCTTAATTAAGACCACGGCTGCTTCCTTCCAATTCCTGGGCCTTTCCTGTCCCATCATCGCTATCTGTGTCGGTGCAACGTAAAATAAATAGCAAAATACTAATACTAATAATAATAATAATAATAACACACTATACATTCCGTCATCTTTCATATATTCTGCCATAGCATTTAACCGCGAAAGGTCCGAACAAGCAAGCAGAAAGCAATGTGAAGTAAGTTCAGTGGGCCAACACATGTGGGTGAAAACCGGTTAAAACAATATTGCAGTCTGCTTTCGTAGCGTAACAGTTAGCGCTATTACCTCGGAGGTCCGTGTTCAATTCCCCTTTCTGTCAGAGATGGAAGAATGGCAGGAGGGCTGGTATGTGGTTGAAATGGTACATGCAGCTCACCTCACCAGTTTACTTTATTGTCGAGAGTGAAGATATAAGTGAATGTAGTACGGGGCCGACAGACTGCTCTGCAACACATCTCTGAGAAGCTGCTGTGGTCCATAGATCGACCATTGGAACTATCTTGGTTACCTACTTGCACAAAAATCATAAAGTGGATTGTCAGCAAATTTATAAATATGCAGGTAGGCCTATAGAAATCTACTCCCCACTTCTACAAGAAATAAACAAACGGGTTGTTTTATAATGGTAAAAAATGTCCAAGTTTTCCGTCACACTTTGCCTGAAATTTCGAGGCTTTTTCCAAAAAGTTGAATGTATTTACTGACCTTACTATTGATGAATTTCGTTCCAGTTTATCTTCATTGTAAACTCTTTGTTATTCGATAGCATTTTTCGACAGTTATTTCGTAGTCAGCTGTGAAGTTAAATCTCTGCAACGTTTGGAGAGAGTGCCGGCGTATGTAAATTCGCGACGTAATACGTTACCTTACCCGAGGACTCATTGTAATGTATACGTCAATCATTTGCTTCATTTCATATCTTTGTAGCATGTATGTGGAAATAGACTTGATGGTAATTCTGAGCTGAACTCTATATGATCATTTCTCGTATATACAATTTTGAAATAAAATTATTGTAGAAGAATAAGACATATCAGATTTTTCTAAATGTATAGATTCTTTCAAAACAATATTACCCTACACCCCATTTTTGTTAGTTTATCATTTGTGTTTAAATCCTTTCACATAATTCACTTTTAAACACTTTACAGAACGCTCTCCTAATAGCGATGTAATACCTAGACTAGCAAATGAGAAGCACGAGACTGTGAACGCCTCTCAGGAACCGTTTAATGCAGGTAATAACGAGCTCTCACTCGGAACACAATGTGATTGTTGCCAACCACAAAGCTCATAAGCTTTTGTGATTGCCGTACGCATGGCTTTATCTGCACACCGCGATAAGGGCAACACTTAAATGAGTCAGTGGGAGCGATGACAAGCACCACCACGGGGCATATTTAGAGGATTACAATTGAGCTCTATAAAACTACACACGTTCAGATAGTATTGTGTTTCATGACTTATTTATGCTCGGATTGTGAGAGTACGCAAAGCTCTAAACGAAATTCTTCCGCCTTAAAATGTAATACATTTCTCCTTCAGTAATGTCATGATCTTCGTGACTGTATACTGATGTTATCTCAACTCATGAACGCCACCCTTCATTGGATGTAGGATCTACCCTGCACGTTCATTTTATTTAGAAGGCAATTTCTGGTAAACCTTTTAGATGCATAACCTGAAGGCGGTTTCCCATTTTCACACCAGACTGTACATTAATCAAGCTCAGGTTGCTTCCTTCCCACTCCAAGCCCTTTTCCATCCCCTCGTCGCCATAAGATCTACCTGCGTCGATGCGACGCAAAACAAATTGTAAAGGAAACATAACCGACCTCGTCAATTCCAGAACCGTATAGAAATTAGAATGCAAAATCTAATAATGATACTTCCAGTTGACTCACAAAGTATGTGACTGATATATTTACATTAAGCCTATGGTAGATGCTACTCCTAGTGGTTCCTGCGACTAGTTTTACACTCCCTTGTGTCACTTTGTTGTTGATTTTTCTGTTTTACCGTTTATAAGTACGAGGAATATTCAGTTAGAATACAAGTTTGATTAATTTAATTTCCCGAGCAATTAAAAGTAAGTTTCATAAACACAAAATGAGATTTGAGTAACTTATGCAGAGTGTGTGGTAATTATTGAATATGTCAAAAGAGATTTGAAGGATTTTAGAGTGCGAATTTCTTGCAGACCTTCGGGCAATGAAGAATATGAAATTAGGATCTTGCGTTGAAGTCATTAATGTTGAAAAATACCATTTTGACTTATATAGTCAAAACGTAGTCGATGACGAGCTGAAAATTGAAATAATTGTCTTTCATCATGACAAGAACAGGAAAGAGGTTATGTGCTTCTTACTTTAATTTGCCTTATTCCATTTCCGATCACCACTCTTGAGATCCTTCCAGAATTTTCTAAATAATGCCTCTTCAAATTCTTGGAGCAATGGGGAATTAAAACATTCACTGCTTCATCTACCAAAAAGAGCGGGGTTTCGGAAGGAATTCTCGTGCTAATACTTATGCCACGGCCGTCACGCATGAGTGATTAGTACAATTGGATAATTGAAAGAAACAAACCCATTTCCTTATAATCCAAGACGAAAAACAAATCCATGACTCAAGAAGAAGTCCTCAGTGTGAGAAGTGGGGCACTGCATGCGACAAACGAACTTAAGTTTCGGGATATTCCTAAACAAATTTATTAAAATGTAATTAGTATACTTTATTTCATTATGAAAAAAATTAATTAATTACAATTTGATTAATATAATTAAGTCGTTTCCTTTTTAGGTATAATTATGTTACCATATGAATAGTTTATAAATCTTTCTGCAGACTGAAGAGCCCAGCAGTTATCAATTAATTGAGTGGAAACTAAAAAGAGATAGCTGCAGATATCACCAAGTATGCATACAGAATTAAATCATATTTCCGGTATCATTTATTTCAAAATGCTGATGTAATTGAAATTAAAGGCGCCTTACGAACACAAAATATACCTTTCCGAGTGCAGACAAAAGAAAAACTGGAATCCAGGATAATTTGTACCGAGAGCCAGTGGCCATCCTCCTGAAACTATGTGCAGTAATACTGCATACGTAATAACGGACTGTGGCTTCGTAGAAGCCTGGTGCAGGTTTTCCGAGTTGACGTCCTATAGGCGACCTGCGCGTCTGTAATGATGGGACCCTACCTAAGATGAAATCTAATGTTGAAGATGGTACAAACACCCAATCCACGAGCCAGAGGAATCATACAATGAAGCTTAGAATCACCAAATCGGCCGGAAATCGATCCTGGCGCTCCTTGAACCAAAGGCCAACATACTAACCATTTAACTATGGAGCTGGACAGGAGTAAAATCGTGTCCTCGTCTCGAGGCTGTTGATGTGAGCTGCATGTAATACTTTTAACCACATACTATCCTTCCTGCCTTTCTTGAATTCTCTGTCATTGCCTGGAATCGAACCCGGGACACCGAGGATGGCATCGAATAGTTCTAGCCGTTATGTTATGGACGCAGAAAGAAAGTGCTCTAACGAGATCATTTTGTATTTGGTGTAATGAAATAAGTTGTTCACTTCTTCGTATTGCACTTCTATTTAAAATGCAGAAACTGGAGGGGGCGTATATATGAGCATTTACTTGTAGGATGCCTTTGCGAGTTCTATTCCCCGAATTTCTTCACATACAGCACGATTGGTTGCTTGGTTGACCAATAATGTTTAACTATGCAAGCTGGGGTGTGCGTAGTGGTTCGCAGGTTAGGCTACAATGCAGCGAAAATTAGTTGTTTTCTACTGCATAGATTTTTCGCGAAACAAGCCATCTTTAAGGATATGTCCATATAGTGTCAGTGGAGAGCTAATAGTGCAACATTGACAGCATGGAAGGGGATATACATCCTTACCTCATGACCTTGAAATATCACAGAGTGACATCACCTGTGGTCGAACAGCCGTGGAATTTTGCCATAGAACGTCTGAACAGGAAAAGTCCGGAGGATATCCGTCAGCTGTTTCCGATGTTGACATCTCAGTGAGGAGGATTGTCTACTTGCTGTAACTACCATTCACTTTCTTCCCTCAACGTTTCTGACAGCAATGGCGCCTCGAAAACATGCACTCCCATCTTAATTAGCAAAAAGCCATCCTTTGCGATGAGCTTCGCGTCAAAACAGGGTGTAACAATAAGATAAGGCCGAACTTCCAGGATACGTTCCTCATACGTAGAAGAAGAAAATATGTTAAACGGATATGAGTCCGGAAACATTTTCTATTCATATTTAGAACTCATTTTTACTCTCTACATAGTACATCAATCACGGGAAACACACAGAAACAGAACGTACCAGCGTACCACATGAAACTCTTTCTTACTCGAAGTGTTCAAAATGCCCTCCGTTAGCGTTGATACATGCACCAACCAGCCGTTTCAGGGACACATCAGCGCATCCTGGATTTGGTGATGACATTCTGTTGGAACATGATGCTGGTCCCTCCAACTTCCACAAACAGACTATGAATTCGTATGAAGCAGCCTGAAATACTCTTTTTGTGGATATCTCAAATATATTCCATACAATTCCACAATATATATATATCCACTTGTTTCTGCGTATGGGGGCTTTATTGACATCTGACTTTTGCCGAATCTGAAAATGGAGTGAGTTATATATCCTTCGATAAATATCACTACTATGAAGTTTACTTCTCAAGTATAAGTTTATCTCAGTGTTTCAGTTTCCACCAAAAGTGTGTATTAGACGACAAACATGATGCAGTGAAGCTAAAATCTTTATTTCTTAACCTGGTAAAACACTACACTAAACTGCATCTTGCGTGATTCAGCAGCACCAGCTCATCCCATATTACCACCAGCACATAATCATTGCGCATGTAAAAGTAGCCTTGCTCGGACGTTATAAGCATGTCTATGATATTCAAAATGTTTTGGTGACGAAACTATTCTTCTCGTTAGGAAATTTGTGTTTCGTTTCTAGTGAGCATATCATATGATACATAAAAAAGTATACTTTCAAAAGTATCCTGGTATGTTTGCCTTAATGGCTATGGTCACGTGCGTGTGTGTGTTCATTTCGTCATTGATCCAAAGGCAACGAAAGTGTTGAGCTCGACGGAACAGCGGACAAACAGCGCAGAGTTACAGAACCTTATCTACGGTCAGTGAATTTATTTAGACAGCTGAAACCCGGCATGAAAACCCAACTTACGCAAGGAATGATCCAGTATATTGTACAGGAAATAAGTTTATACTTTATGAACGATGGTAAAAAGGAAATGTATCCTGGTTAGATTTTTAGATTTCTGCTACGTGAACTTTTTTTTTGCTAGGGGCTTTACGTCGCACCGACACAGATAGGTCTTATGGCGACGATGGGATAGGAAAGGCCTAGGAGTTGGAAGGAAGCGGCCGTGGCCTTAATTAAGGTACAGCCCCAGCATTTGCCTGGTGTGAAAATGGGAAACCACGGAAAACCATCTTCAGGGCTGCCGATAGTGGGATTCGAACCTACTATCTCCCGGATGCAAGCTCACAGCCGCGCGCCTCTACACGCACGGCCAACTCGCCCGGTACGTGAACTTTTAAATCACGAACCGACAATTGTTGTTATTGTTGTTGTTGCTGTTGTTTCTGTTGTTGACGATGATGATGATGGTGCTGACGACAACGACGGCGATGACTATGATGATGTTTCTTTTAGGAACAGAAAATTTGTGACTAACATGCTTGTAGTTTTCTCCTGAGATTGGCGATACAAGTACCAAATTTTTTCTACAAGTGGGTAATTTCATTTAAGTGTAATCATGAAATTGTAATAAATGCCGGCTTCCAGATGTCAGGTTTCAGATTTAAAGAATTTTTTCATAAGGAGACACCACTTTAACAGCAGTGAAGACTTTTAAAGTTAATTTTATTTTTCCTCAATAATAAATAGGGGTAGTCATATTCATGGGTTAGATTACATTACAATAATAATGTGCGAGTATTCATACCTATGTGTACTAAATCTAATTTCGAAATTAGGTAACGGAGAAGATTTAACAAACGTTGTTCATTACATCTAATATTCGAAATAGTTGTTTCACATGCGTTGTTCCCACTGAGGAAGACATAAGACTTATATTTGATCGAGATACAGAGAATAAATATTAAATATAAATTTCCGATAAATAATTTTTGTCTCATGAGTCTTACTACTTCATTTACCAATTCTAGCACTCTAATGAAGTACACATTCTTCATATGGTGATGAACTACACTCATTAAAAAAGTTGGGCTTATTTGCGCTTTGCCCGTCAATGTCAAGTATTTGTTTCGTTTATGGTTAAATAGAAAGTACGTTGTTTAAGTAATGGCAACTCTGCCTTCTTCATTTCCAGGAGCATTCGCCTCGCACTGGTAAACACTTCTAGTACACTATAGCTGAGGTGACGTCCAAACAAGCCCTTCAGTGTGCCTCGCTTCAATGCACTGTGCATTAAAATACCCCGTCATACGCTGTCTATGGCTGATCGCATCAAAATCATCGCTACGCCACAAAGAACATCAGACAAGTTGACATTGCCAAAACTGTTCACCTGAACAAAGTGTTGTCTCCCGTTTGTGGACAAGTTCCAAGACACCCATCCAGTATCAAATCGACACCACTCGGTCCGGCCACGCAAAACAACAAAAGCTCAAGACCGCTGTAATACGCATATCTGCACGCGGACACCTTACACATTCAGCACGTACAGCACTACGAGCTTCGAGACGCCACAGGATATATTGTAAGTACGATGACTGTGCGCAGTAGACTTCATGACCACTCAGGATGACACCACTTCGACGTTATCACAGGGTGAGTCGCGATCTATTGGATAGAACACACCAGACCTGGATGCGAGATCAGTGGTACAGAACGTTGTTCACTGACGATGTACGAATTGGTTTAAATCCTGATGACAACTCTCTGCGCATATGGAGGGCAAGAAGGGAACGCTACAATGAAACATTCTCAAAATCAGTACTTTTCTGGGCATGTATCATGTTCGGCCACAGAAAACCACTGATTCATATTCAAGGAAACATGACGGCCTCAGTTTACGAACACAACATGCTTCGACCCACGGTGAATGATTTAGTGGACGCTGTACGAGATGTGTTTACCGCACAGAACGACAACGTTCGTCACATCGTGCAGCGGCAGTGAATGCGTAGGATCCACAGAATGGACAGGCCAGCATTTTCCTGGAAAATAATTGCATAGAGCATGCGTGGACCTTTTTTCAAAGAACAAATTCTAACCGTCAACATCCGCCACTAACGATCCAGGGCCTAAAAGATCCGCCATCGAGGAGCGGGACGGTTTGTAGCAAAAAATACTCAATGATTTGGTCCTGAGCATGTCACATTGCATTCAAGAGTGCCTCAGGTTTAGTGGATGACCAGTTAGTTATTGACTCATGTCACTGCATTGAAAACTGTCCAATTTTTGATGTTTCATCTGAGGTGGTTCCTAAATTTCGTTGATTTAGTCACTTACTGAGAATTTTTATTTTCATGCTGATTCCAAAGGTACCGAAAAATGTACGTTTTCGTCGTATTAATTATACCGATTTTCTTATTAAGTAATGTAATATAGGTTTCACTAAAATCTGGTACATATTTTTTGATGAGTTGTTCCTATTAAAATATTTTTCTTTTTGGAAGCCATGGCAATTAGTGTTACGTACTGCACATCAGGTAAATACATTTTCTATTCCCTCTGTGAATTGAGTACAGCCGTTCACCATTCCAGCTTGAATTTAAATTTCTGTAAATGGAATTCACTCTGGAGAATGTGAATGTGGGGGTTGGTTTCTTTAACAGAGCCTGCCTCTTTCAATCCAATAATTTAATGTAACTTATTCTGCATTGTTGCGAATAGGTTTGACTATCTACGATGCACAACAAATGTCCAAAATCCGATCTACTACTGGCAATGAAGGTGTTGTAAGGCAACTGATATTATTGTTGTTATTAATACCTTACATCGCACCAACTCAGACAGGTGATGATGATATTGAACACGGCTAGGACTGGCGAGGAAACGAACGACACAATCCAGTTACAGGCACGGCTTTTGCGTGGTATGAAAATAGGGAACCACGGAAAACCATATTCAGGGCTGCCAGTAGTGGGGCTCGAGCCCACCATCTCCCGATGGCAAGCTCACAACTTCATGACTCGAATCGCGAAGCCAGCTGGCTCGGTATTATTATTATTATCATTATTATTGCTATAACCTCTGCTATGAACCGAGATAGACTACTCGTTCTCTTGACATATTGTATACTTTTACGAGAAATAAAGAATAATAGATTCCGTATCTGTCTTCACAGGGCGTAAGTTACAGTGCTGCGTCAGCATTCACAGCGCTCTGCGATCACATTTGCATACCTAGCACATTGTGAAGTGTGGTATACATGCCGGAACATGCCTTATCAACATGAGCAGGTTACTCTGCAGCTAAGCTTCAAGCTCCACGGGATAGTGTCTTAAGCTATCTTCTGTTATCTGCAGCTGCCAGGTGTTATTATGAATATCTGCCAGATAACTTCATGGATGCAATTTAACGTAATTACCTGAGATAGTACGTTACAATTGCGATATGTCAGGACAAAGTTGTGTTTCTTTGTGTTAAGTCGGATGGTATAAGGAACATGTGGATATTATTCTTACAAAGGGTGTGTTTGACTAAAAATCTGACCACATAATACACCGGGTTAATCAGCTGCGCCTATTATTTCTTGAACATATGCAATCTCTTACAGCAATTTTATGTACTGGTCTAAATTTTGATTCCCGTATAAAGCAAAAATCATATAAGAAGCAATATGTGAGGTGACCCGGATAATGAAGTACTTCAATTCAGACTTGCATCAATATCGCTAAAATCATCGTCAACTCTTCCACATGACTATTCTTCTTTCATCCCTCGTCTAGAAATTGAAACACGCTTCGTAGGTACAGAAAAAGTGTCACGGAAAGCTTTTAAACACGCTCGAACATATTCAGCGCTTTCATTTTTAGGTAATATGTGTCACCTCTCTCTTAGGCTTACTTTACTTTTTTGCATAGGCTCTCTTACATGAATTCCATTTAATCAGACCGAACATAAAAGCATTTTGTAAGTTTAAATTTGCAAGTTTTTAAAATGCTAAAATGCAGCTTTCTTTTTCCATATCAGATAGTTTGTAATACTCACACTACTTAATATTAGACTTTTCATTCCTCACTGTGCACTTACATCCTTCACCAATTCTCTTAGCTGGCACAAGTTTTCTAGTTTTATCACTTACATAAGCTTCACCACTATTTCTCAATATTTTAGCTACGGGCCTCTTCCAGTTGTCTTCGTTTCTTTTATGTATTTTTTTACATTTAATCACATTAAAACCAATCTTTGTACCACCACAAGACATTTTACTCACACCAACACTACTATTTGTGTTGTATGTCCTTCGCTCTCTCCGCTCAGCGCCAGCCTGCCGCACGCACACCAGCGTGTATATTTTGAGACTCGACGCGCAGCCTTCAGTGCCCGTGCCTGTACCGTCGAGTGCACTATAAAAGGAGCTCCCTGCCTGTCACTCCCCAGGATTCTCCGCGGTGTCCTGCTCCAGAATACACTTTACGTCGAACACGGAGGCTACTCCTCTTAAAAATGTGTCTCGACCAGGTGGAGTGAATTCTGGTAGTATGAGGTTTCACCTCAGGTCACAGCTCCAATTTCCCGTTCCTTCATTCCAGTCGAGCCCCGATGCTGTACTCTACACATCCCCAATCTCACTCAGGCTCCGACACACAAATTAGATTCTCTAATTGTGAACTTAGCTTCCTTTCTGTGCAAGCTCATGAACTCAGACAAATAAATAAGTTGTGTTCTGGTAAACCTTATCCTTGTTTACAACACAACTCGTACCATCACATGACAGAAAAGTAACCACATGTCACTCTCGCCCCTCCGCTCTAGTTGCCTGAGGCATGTGGGTTAGCCCATCCTCTTACTGACCGTACAGCTGATTCCAATGGTCCTCAGATTTTTGTGTGTATTTGGACGGACAAGGGACCATCCCACAACCGCAAGTAGTGCACAGGATTGCTAATAAAAACATGACAAAACAAATTTCTGAATTTTTGTGGGTTATCCCTTTTTTTACTCAGGCACTCAATTCTGTATTCACCTGGCCAAAAATCCTGTTATTTCTGGCAACGTACATCACTTATAAGCCTACCAACTGATCTAACATTAGTCTATCTATTTCTCTTTTCAAGTTCTCTAACCTACCACAACGATTCGATCTTCTAACATTCCACACCCCGATTCGCAGTATGTCAGTATTCGTCTTCCTGACGATTGCCCCCTCTCGTGTAGTCCTCGCCCGGAGATCCGACTTGGGGAAAATTTTACCATGAAAGAAGCCATGATTAGTATATCATTCACTCATACAGAGAAAGCTGCATGTCGCATCTACGGCTCAGCTATAGGCTTCAATGGAATGCACTAGCCTCTCCTCCGAGGTAACGTCGCATAGTTCAGCTGGGAGGAGATTAAGGTTATTAAAGGCGAACTGATGAATGTTCAGGAGAGGAATCTAACATTTATTGATGTTAGATTGACACTTCTGCCTGCTGTCATTTCTTGATGGATACAGTACTTTTGCATCCATCTCTTGGCACAGGCCAGAGTAAAGTGTAGTTTCCACCGAAGTCCCAGTCAACATCCATGGCTGTGACAATATGGAAGTTGCTGGGGTATGGGTAGTGCTGAGTAATGACATGCAGAACATGACTAGTGCATCTGAGTGTTATGAAAGGTTCTGCTCATAGGGTCAGTCGTGCTGCAATAGTACTTTCTGACCCAGTGAGGAAAGCATTGGCAAACTACCTCACTCCTCATCTTGCCTAGTACGCCTCATTTTGGTGCTGCCATTGATTTTTGGAGTTTCCTTATTACCGCATAACCTTTGGTGGTGCTATTTGAGGATCCAACCAGACTCTGGGCTGATGACCTAACAGACAGACGAATTGACACTGAAGGATCACACAGTCCTATCTGATGACGGTACAAGTGTCTACCTCCTTTCCCGAGCATAGCAGGCGCAGTAACGCATGTACTTTCACAAAAAATATGTAAGATGACATAGAAATATACAAGAAGAGGATGTTCGTCATTCCACCAACAGTTACACGCTAGGGAACATAATATTTCAGCTTAGAACTCTGACCAGAGAGGTTCTGTCATAGAAGGTTCAGTATTACATCCACTATATCAACGAATTTCCATTCTAAGTGATACATATGCTGCGGGTGAGTATTTCCCTTCTCGCATTGTCACATAACGGTATTCCGAGGCGCAACGACGATATATTGGTTGACTCATTTGGCAAGGTCATCTATTTCGAGTACAAAGAGACCAACTGCATTTTTCATATTTGCTTGTTGGGTTTGGACTCGTAGCACACGGAATGAAATGCCAAGCACTTATCTGTACTGAACCCATAATTCTAAAGTTCAAGGGTTCAGTACACAGTTATATTCACGTATTATCACAGTCGGGTCATTTCTCGAAGACCTGTACAAGGATTATTTGACCATAGATAACGGTTGCATTAGACTTGTGCCAAAAAATGACAACGATCATCACCAGAAATTTGAGCAAGTTTTTAATGAACTGCCGTCAGGGGCCAGTGCCACCAACACATTTATAAAATGCTACGGCGATCTGTGAAATTCACCCCACGGGTTAAGTCATCAGCACTGTATGGCCACTGGTCTACATTATGGGGAAACTTTAGCCATGTGAAAATTTCGTCCCTAGTAGTTCTTCAAATTTTTATTTTCCTTAACAATCCGGTACCAATGGCACAACGTCCTAGGAACAATCACTGTGGTGTACGGTATGTGGTCAAATGGATACAGGGATACACCTCTTAACACAATGCACAAATGCAGGGCGCATAATATGGATGTAGTGTATACGAAAGGATGTGTCGACTGTTAAACCTGTCCCTCGGAAACATTCACGATCGAAAGCTGATTCGACTGTCTCTGGGAGGGACATGCCCGTACTTAATTGAGGCTTTCTTTTTCGTTCAGGATATCACAGGAGAAACGTACCTGAAACTGCTGGAAATCGATACTGATTCACACATTCTGGCATGGGATGACTTTGGACATTTGTATTGGCAGCAAGACGGAGCTCCGTCGCGTTAAGATATAGCGGTATGAGGATGGCTTGTTGAGTGGTTACCGAAAATGTGGATTGGACATCGAGGTCCTACTGAATGGACGGCAAAATCCTCCGAACTAATACCACCAGTTTTTATTTCGTTAGCGGTATTTAGGGATCAAATGCAAAAGCATGCTATCCAAAATGAAGCTTGAGGAGTTCAACTTAATTCGCACAGAGTTCTGCAGAAAGGCATGCGAAAACTTCAAAAGCATGCATCAAGTTGTAAGCTAAGGAAGTGCTGAACAAATGATTTAATTTCCACATGCAGACAAGGTTCCAGGGCTTACTATGCAAGATAATCAGTAAGTATCAGGCCTCCCCCGCGTTGGACGATATATTGTTGAAACCGATGAGACACCGATTCAGTGCAGCCCGTGGCACTACAATGTGTATTGATCCAAATAAACATTTTATTTTGTGGAGACGAGAGGGTATTTACCCGACGTCCGATCACATCCCGCAAATTATCAATTGGCGAGAGACTGGAGAATCTTGCTGCCCAAGGAAGCATCACGACAAGTGGCAAATCATTCAGAGTGATGTGAGCTGTAAGTGCCCCGGCGTGATCCCTTTGAAAAATGTCGTCTGGAACGCCGTGCAGATGCGATAATGCGATGAGCTTCAGCACATCATCAGCATCAGTGCCCTATCAGGATGTTCTTAAATAATACTAGAAGTAAGCACTTGTTGAGGTTGATATTTATTTATTTATTTATTTTATGCCTTTGTATGTGGCGAAGTTAGGGCTCGCGGCCCTCTCTTACACTTAACCACTACGTACAGTACATAATCACTTAATTTGGTAGAATAACATTAGCAGACCCTAGGAGCTACCTAAATTTATGGAGTAATATTATAACAGATTATAATTGTTATTTTTAATGATTAATATTATCTAGCCTATCTACATCTACATCACCTAACAATAGTTCTAAATCACGCTTGCAATCATACACACTAACATTCATACAAGCTGGTCACGTATTTAAGAGGAAATCTCGACAAGACCGTTTAAATGAGACTGTTGAAGTGCTATTACGTATACTGACAGGGAGTGTGTTCCATAGCCTTGCCCCAGACACTTGGAAAGAGTGACTGTATACAGATGAATGATTAACCGGTATCATAAGGGTAGAAGTCGATCTGGTATTATGTCCATGGAAAGATGAGAGGAAGTTAAAATGTGAGGATAGGTATTCAGGTGTAGATTCGTTCAGAAGTCGAAAAATTAGTGTCGCAGTATGTAAATTCCTTAGTTGATCAATTTTCAGCCAGGATAGCTTCTCATAATAAGGGGAAATATGTGTCCTAAAGTTCAAAGAAAATATAAATCGTATGCAAGAGTTCATTGCCCTTTTTGAAGTTTCATAGTTTGTTCTGCAGTTGCATCGGTTAATACGACATCACAGTAATAAATTATTGGGAAAATGAGGGTTTGAATAAGTTTTATTTTCATGCTGTGTGGAGGAATGGATTGTTTCATTTTTAGGGGGTGAAGAGATGCATATACTTTTCTGCAGACACTTGTTATATGGTCATTCCAGTTTAATGTGTCATTCATGACAACGCCTAGGTTTTTTACAGACTTCTGAAAAGTTATAGCTTCTCCACAGAGCATGAGGTTAGGCTGTTGTATGATGTTTAGCATATGTAAAAGTCTAGATTGTCCTATAATGATTGCTTGCGTTTTCTTCGGGTTAATTAGTAGGCAGTTCTCTTTAGCATACGAGCTAATTCAATTTAAAGTCGAGTTCATATGGTGGATTGCTTTGGCAATGTCGGGGACCTTAAAGTGTGAGTATATCTGTAGATCGTCGGCATAAAGATGAGAGTTGCAGTCGTTCAGATGAGAAGAAATGTCATTAATATAGATTAAGAACAACAGAGGTCCAAGAATAGACCCTTGGGGAACGCCAAATAGCTTAGTCCTCCATTCTGTAGTCTTCATGTTTGATACAACTCGCTGTCGTCTGTTTTTGAGGTATGAGCCCAAGAGCTGAATAGCAGAATGAGCCATGTGAAGTTTTTGTAACTTAGCTAACAATATGTCTAAATTTACAGTGTCAAACGCACTGCTAAAGTCTAGAAGGATAAGTATAGTCAGTTTTCGTTCGTCCATAGCCCGTCGAATGTCATCCGTGATTTTGATTAGTGTAGTTGCAGTACTGTGTCCTTTCTTAAAACCAGACTGTAAGGGATCAAGTACCGAATGTTTTTCCAAGTATTTAACAATTTGTTTATGCATTATCTTCTCCAGAACCTTAGAAAGTGCTGTGAGGATGCAGACAGGTCGGTAGTCAGATGTATTGCTTGCAGGAGAGATTTTTGGGACAGGGACAATGAGTGCATCTTTCCATTTAATTGGGATTTTGCCTGAAGTAAGACAGGTATTAAGTAAATGCGTAAAAATGGGCAGTATTATGTCGATTATGTAAGTCACAAATGAAATGGGAATTTCATCAGCTCCTGTTGCGTGAGATTTTATTGAATTTACTTGACTCAATGCTGATAGGCAAGGTGGGGCATCAAATTGGCAAAGGAATCCGTCCGATGGCCACGTCAGATCCAGATTCTCACATGACGATCATCACAGGTGAGACAGAAATGAGGTTCGTCACTGAACACTATATTGTTCCATTCTACACCCCATGGAGTTTTGGTCCGACAGCATTCCAAGCTGTGAAAATAATGGCTTGTTGTTAAAGGTTGCCCCCGAATGGACTGCTGGATAGCTAGCATGCACGACATTCTCCGAAATGATATCAGAGCACTCAAATCTCCCTGTACACTTTACAATATATCGCCAGTTGTAGACTGTGCGTGCACTCCTGTGTGACGTTGGATGCGATGATCTCTGCTATCATGGATGTCCGTCTCCTGGCTCGAATTTCCCTTCTTCTTCTATTCAACTCAAAGCCTCATCGTTGCTATGAAACCTACCCTGATAACTCTCGTGAACTCACCTGTATGACGAAATTACACACGATGCCTTCTTAAGGGTAAAAGGAAAACCACTCCATTCTCTGACTACGTCTCGACCGGTTGCTTCTAAGTCTGGTTCTCTGCATTATACCATCGCGTCGTTTGTCAACCAGGTTTTCAAATGCATTCATCTGTTCAACAATTACTTGGCTATCTATGAGTGGAGCTTGGTCTTTTTACAAACATTCCTTTTTGGTGAGGCATTTTTCACTGCCAGGCCCTGCATTATACTTCTGTATTACCCAAACCATCTTCAGTCAATACATGAATTGAGTTAAATCATGTAATTTATACAATAAGTCAAGAACTCTTTGACTCGCACTTCCGTACAATGCCCACTAAAAGGGTCGAGATATGTGAAATCAGAAAGGGATATATCGGATACACTTTCATTACAAAAGGAGAAAATCAAACGAAATGCGGAATCTGCATGCTCTTGACACATTTATATGCCGAGTATACTTCATTTCACATCACACTAACTTGGCATATAAAGAATCACATTTACTGTAGATCTCTCTAACGACACTCTCGATCGTAGTAACACTTCTTTAACATGTCTCCTTATTTGTCTGCTATGACACCACATATGATGAACGGGACGATATTTCATTATTGACATAATATTAAATCAGCTTTAATACCGGCCAAATACAGTAACTATATGTAGACCCCGCCCACAATTGAATCCCAGACCTAATAATTAGTTAGGAAATTTAACGCACGTTTTCCTGATGTAACAAAGAGGTTCTTTGTTCGGGTTCCCCCAACACTGCTGATGAACATGAAATGCAGTCTATTTATGCAAATAATGGGACCCCCCATGGCACTACAGCCCTTGAAGGGCCTTGGCCTACCAAGCGACCGCTGCTCAGCCCGAAGGCCTGCAGATTGCTAGGTGTCGTGTGGTCAGCACGACGATTCCTCTCGGCCGTTATTCTTGGCTTTCGAGACCAGGGCCGCTATCGCACCGTCAGATAGCTCCTCAATTCTAATCACGTAGGCTGAGTGGACCTCGAACCAGCCCTCAGGTCCAGGTAAAAATCCCTGTCCTGGCCGGGAATCGAACCCAGCGCCTCCGGGTAAGAGGCAGCCACATTACCCCTACACCACGGGGCCAGGAAGTAATGCGACATTATTTTTTATTGATCTATAGATTAACCGTACTACCACTCGACTGAGCCAACAATCACGGAGAGTAAATATTTAGGGGAATGATTCTCACTTCAAAAGGGAGATAGTCGAAACACAGGAGATTTTACAAACCAGAGACAGAGCATGTAAGAGGAAAGTTATCTCACTGTAGTGTTACTGCAAGCAAGCAAGTTAGTTTTACAATTTTACATTACGGTTAATATTATAATCACCGGGCGAGTTGGCCGTGCGCGTAGAGGCGCGCGGCTGTGAGCTTGCATCCGGGAGATAGTGGGTTCGAATCCCACTATCGGCAGCCCTGAAAATGGTTTTCCGTGGTTTCCCATTTTCACACCAGGCAAATGCTGGGGCTGTACCTTAATTAAGGCCACGGCCGCTTCCTTCCAAATCCTAGGCCTTTCCTATCCTATCGTCGCCACAAGACCTATCTGTGTCGGCGCGACGTAAAGCCCCTAGCAAAAAAAAAAAACGATTATAATCATGGCCAGGGAACCTCTAGTTTTATGATGGATCCATACTACTAGGACGTTACTTTTCATTTCACGAATCCCATAAGAATTAACACATTCGAAAAACAAGTATATAAAATGACTTAGTCAAAAAGGCCTTTACATTAAATTTAGGGAAGTGGAACACCAAATGAAGTTAAGTAACGGTTAGTGATATACTTTCAAGATTTAAAACAGCGAGGTCATCTGTCACATGAGTCAGTGTGGTGTTCTAATGTATAATACAGACAGACGTTCTCCCAATTATTTGGAGTCGGCACTGAGGTAGATTAATCCCAGATTTACGGTCTGATGACCTTCGTGACGCCAAGCCTACGTGGTACGATTTATTCACTACAGCGTGTTTCTGTGGTGGTTAGTAGTGTGACGTGTTGTATTTCAATGAAGATGTGTATTAGCTACAGATAGAGGAATTAACTATACGCAGTTAAAATCCCTGACATAGACAAAATCACTCCCGATGTTTCTGAACTGAAAGTCTCTACTCCGACCACTCATCCAAGGAGACAGACAATATCCTTTCCCTGATATTGCAGATTTAATTTACGTATTCTATCAAGCCTCTCAAAATGTATATCGAGAAATCCACTTTAGAACATTAATTCGGGAACAGAACGATCGTTCGTCTCCTTGTGGAGCTTTATTTCCTCTGACAGGTTGAACGACAATTTAGCATCTACCCTCGGCTGAGTTAGCGAACTTCATTGATATACGTAACCTAGCCGTATTCCTTGTCAAGTTTAGTACGGAACAATATGAACTCTCCATTGTTTAGCCGTTGGCTTCTTACAAAGTTCACTTTTCTTCTCATAACTATCGTAGTGGAACACGATGCGAGGAGTGGGCTGGGATAAAGTACGAGACTTCCCCCTCCAATTTAGCTTCAAGGAGCACCAAGAAAATGGGGGACTTACAATGTTGTCTTTACGCTCGAATGGGCTACGGGGCATGTACTACACTCGAAGAGACGAAAATCGTTCTCCCTGTAGAGATAGACTGAACAAGTTGGCTGCGCTGTTCGGGTCACGTAGCTATTAGCTTGCATTCGGAAGATAGTGAGTTCGAAACCCACTATCAGTTGTCCTGAAGATATCTCTCCTTGGTTTCCCATTTTCACACCAGGTAATTTGTGGGGCTGCGAAATAGTTTAGGCCGCAGACGATTGTTATTATTTCCAATCCCTTCGTCGTCAAAAGAAAAGCCTGTCTGGGTTGCTGCGACGTTAAGCCACTATCAAAGAAAGATCCAGAGATTCATGATGGATTGAAGTATTCATTTTAAAGTGGATATAATTTGAATCTTATGGTACCCATTCGATGATTCAGGTCGTTCCTGTGTTTCCAAACGTAGAACTCATGACAGATTTCGTTACGTAAATCTCTATTTTTTTATAATCTCCTTACGTCTTCGACTTCCTCTATCTTGTCCGGCTCCATGGCTAAATGGTTAGCATCCTGGCCTTTGGTTGAGTGGTCTCGGGTTCGATTCCTGATCGGGTCGGTGATTTAAACCTTAATTGCTTAATTCGTCGTGCTCGGCGGAAGGGTGTGTGTGCCCTCTTCATCATCACAAGTCGTCTTAACTAGGGCCCCATCTTCATCAGAGGCATGCAGGTCACTTATGAGCCGTCTATTAGAAGATGACCTACACCAGGTCTCTCCGGAGGCCATACGCCATTATTATTCCGCCCTATTTTAATTTTTAAGAAAAGATATAAAAATAGTTAGACCTACAGTTTGAGCAGTTCATTGGATAACTGCATCACTTTCCTTAAAAGTAAAATGTTTAAATACCCTTCAGAAACAGGTTGCAGAGCATCGACATGTTGTCCTATCCGACAAGGAACACTCAGTATCTCGACTTCTTCGATTTTGACAAACTAGGTAAGTAAGTTAACTTATATTTTCATCCCGAAATGCTGCAGCTCTTTTCATGCACATGACAATGGAGGGGAGCTGCATGTACCATTTTAACTACATAGCATCCTTATTGGCATTTACAAATCTGTGACAGTATCGGGAATCGAACCCGGGCCTTCAAGGACGGCAGCTAATGGCGCTACCCGTTATTCTTTATTCTTTATTATTATTTTTCTCCAGATCACAGTAACCAAATACCCATTCGATCCATTGAATGAGAAAAATAACAATGTTCAACCTAAGCCACCTACTCCACAAATAGAAATTGACAAAACACACTACTAATTAAATAATAATACCATAAATAAATAATAATAAACAGAAATAGACAAAACAAACTACCAATAAAAATAATACTACCCGCAATAAATGATATTAGTAGTGATCATCCCAAGCGTACTCCTTACAGTAGACATGCCATGAAGCCCGTCGGATACCCTGGAAACGCGACCCCTAAAGATAAGGTCACCACAGTAGTCATCCTCGGTACCTTCGTGCCACGTCCATCGTCTCCCCTAAATACTCCTACTACTGTCCGGCCGCGTCATCACCCCTGGTGAGAAGAAAGCCGCCCTCCCAACGATGACACGACCGGCTCTATCCGTGAAGTCCTAATGAAGGCCTCACCAACCCTACCAGATGACAATGCTTTTTTTTCTCGCCATTCCGTTGCGGCCATCCCCGTGAAACTGGAGCCGCTCTCCTCCCGTCTATCTCATATCTCCCTTCTTTGACTTATTTGGAGTGGGCCCGTCCCACCCCATCTCTTTACGGGTATGTCCTGCCCTCCCTTACCTATCCTTCCTTACCAGCTCCCACTATGCTTGAATAGTGAGACAAAAGCACCTGCTCTACTGTATACAACCCACTATCCATAATATTAATTATAGTAATAATAATAATATTAATAATAACAATTTATGTAATAATAATTGTTACCGTATTTTTGTGGTAGGTAGAGGTGAAAGAAAGTGCGGGGATGAACGGGTCTCAAACTACGAAATTAAAGTTAATGTAAAATTTAACAAGGTTATATTCTCTTTTCAAAATCAAGAAATAACGAGCATGGAAGGTACAGAGTAGCAAGGCAACAAAAGAGCAACAACAGTATTTACAGGCTTTGGGCTTCGAGCCCCGAACTCACAATTCTTGGGCAGTTAGCCCAAGCTTACATGTACATAAGGTTTAACAAAGGGGGAGAAAACCCCAATCACGCCCAGGAGCGCTTGCTCCAAATTACACAGTAAGACCTCCTAGAGGCACGCAGAAGCAAATTTCAAAAGAGCGATCCGCTCTCAAAATTTTAAGCCTATCAAAAAGGCCACACCTAACTCGACCTTCAAGTTGTCCTCTAAGGACATAGACACAGGGGTAAAATACCCAACCTACTGAGGCCTATTAAGTGAGAAAAAGGTTAATTACATGACCTCTAAAATAACAATTTGACAGGAGGCGATCTGCACTCCTAATACATTTTGTTTAAAACCTAATCTGGCTCTAGGCCGCTAATGCAAGGGCTAATCCCATACTACGGAGGTGACTTTAGAAAAGAACAATTTACATTACATTAAGGAAGAATCGGTTGTAAGAAATAAGTTCACCTCAAAACAATATGAGTGGGAGCTCGAGAAGGTTAAGCACTCTCTATCCCAATACGTAGCTTAAAAGAGAATAGATACTAAGAGTCTTTACATTTTAGGGAAAGGTTACATGGTGAAAAAGCTTCGGACCCGCCCCGAGAGTTAAACTGCTGAGCTAGCAAGAAAATAAGTTATTATACGGCCATTACCTGGTTGTTGAACTGCTGTCCGAAGAAAGAGGCGCTTCCCGCCCCCTGCTATGTACTTTACACACTGAAAGATGGTAGAGAAGTGGCGCAGAGACCCTAAAATCAGCAGTTTATATACTCTCGCGGAAAGTTCGAGGCGTTTCAGGAAAGAAAACACCCGCCCACAATCATTTATTGGTTAGGGTTAAGCAGCATATCCAATTTGAAGAAGAAACCCCTTATTGGTCGTAAATTAATTAAAGAAATTCGGGATTGGCTAAATTCAAAACAAGGGGAAAGAAAGGGGAATACAGCCAACTTAAACAATACCAGAAAGAAATTTAACAAGAAACAAACTTTTGAAATAAAAATTTCTCCAAAAAACAGTTCTTTCACCTTGCACTAGGGTGCACTATTGTAGTTCTTCAGTAGTGTCCTCTAGAAGAGAAAGTTCACACTTCTTACTACAAGCAAAACAAAAATACGTCGAAAACGACCCAGTTCAGAAACTTCAAAATTTCCAAGTAGTGACATCTTCTGGGTAACTTGAAAATTAATACATTAGATAAAGTTCGGACTTCCTCCAGCAGAGGATTTTCAACTGGCGCAAAGTTTGAATTAGCGGCGTGGAGGTGTACCGCCCGGTACAATAATAATAACAACATATTCATAGTATTAATAATAATAATAATAACACAAACAATAATAATAATAATCATAATATCAATACTAATAATAATACTAATGACAATAATAATAATAATACTATAATAATAATAGGAGTAAAACTGTTAGCTGTATCAGTCACTGTCTCAAGGTTCATAGCATACTATTCACGTGTCCTTATGTACTCAGCACTTTCGTCACAATCATTGTTCCCTGACCTACTCCCGATCGATACCAAAACAGCAACATTCAGCATTTCCATTCCAACCCGCCATAACACAAACAAGGAGACCCTGCCTTTATGAAATCACATATCAATTACCCAACTCCACATGCTTAACAATGTACTCCACACCTATCTTCTCCTTCCCATTCAATTTTATCGTACTCTCTCCTTCCATTGCCTAAGTACTGCTTATTACTCACTCTTCCCCTCAACCTACATGCCTATTCCAATCACCTACCCTCTTGTCCACCCTCTAACTCACCCTCTTTCATTCTGCTTTCACAGGACTTTTTTGCCGCTCATAAATACTTGTTCAACTCACCCCCGCTTTCCCACTGCTTAATAATCCATCTTAGAATTGATTGCTCGTCCCCTCTTCCCAATAGTTTCTTATGCTCGGCACTCAATAATCTTTGCCTTATCTTACTCATTTCTTCACAGTCACTTAGTAAGTGAAAATCATCATTTACTGCCCCGCAAAGTATACACACAGTCTTGTCCCTCCCTTGCAGCCACCCCTTATTCCTATGCAATCCTAAGAGCTACCACTTCATCCCATACCTTTTAGACCTGTCAATGAATCTAATATTCATCCCTGCTATCTCTATTTTCGTCAAAACATTCAGCGAATTTCTCAGTCTACTTTCCCCCAATAATTTCTGCCTATTAATATCTCTAACCCTCCTCTCAAGGATCTTCATCCCTCTAACTTCTGTCTTCGTCCATACCTCCCCCACAGGTGTCCTAATCCTATCATCTCCAAATATCCCTTAATTTTTTCTAGCCATCCGCCCTTATACATGCTCTTACTTTGCTGTTCATACGCTGCCTGTTGAACCCCCCCACCTTCCTATCTTTTTAAATTCATCCAGTATCTAACCATTCTTTTCACACCATCGGATTCTAAATCCTCCCCGCACATTAATTCCGCTCCTGCATTTGCTGTGCACCTCGGGAAACCCATTACTATTTTACCAAAACTACTAATAATACTTCTTAATTCCCCTCTTCTCTCATCCAACCCCCAAACTTCTGCGCCGTACAATACCCTCCCAAAAATAACCGATCTTAACACTAGCCTCAAGGTGTTATAACTAATACCCGAGTATTTGGCTATCAAGTTTCTGACTGAGGCTAGGGCTGCCAATCCTCTGTTTTTCATCCTTCTAATCTGATCTTTCCACGTTCCTTTACTGTTAAAAATAACTCCTAAATATTCCAACTTCCTTACTTGTTCCAATCTTTCTCCCTGGAGTATTCATTTCCCTTCCATCTCTCTTCCTTTGTTTCCCTGAACTACTAATATTTTAGATTTATTACCATTAATTTTCAAGCCCCATTTCTTCGCTAACAGCGACACTGCATTTAAAGCTCTATTCATCCCCCCTGAAGTTAGAGTCATCAATATCACGTCATCAGCAAATATCAGTCCCGGTTCCTCCAGGCCGTTAATTACCGGCACAGCCCAGTTGTTTTCCCCATGCCCCTCCATAATATCGTTAATA